>NW_024427107.1:38322164-38606331 GCF_017311325.1 Ursus maritimus | reverse complement strand
CCTTCCTTCCTTCCTTCCTTCCTTCCTTCCTTCCATTCTTTCTTTTTCTTTCTTCCTTTCTTTCTTTATTTTTCTCTTTTCTTCCTCTTTTTCTTTCTCTTCTTCTTCTTTTAGCAAATTCAGATGTTACTTTCCAAATAAAAAGACTATGGCTTCTACCTTGGCAACTCTTTCTTAGGCACTTGGTCTCTCTCTCCCCCTTCTTTGCTTTCTCTTTGGTTGTCCGGTTTCAGGGAAAACAGGAGCCATCTTGTGAGGCAGCCATATGGATAGGCTCATGTAGCAAAGGTCTGCCAACATGAGTCAGCTTAGAAGTGAAGTACTTTTTTTAGAAGGTTTATTTATTTGAGAGAAAGAGAAAGCACGCAAGCAAAGGCATGAGTGTGGGAGGGGGCAAAGGGAGAGAGAGAATCCCCAAGCAGACTCCCCACTGAGTGAGGATTACTGGCACTGACCTGGTATCTGTGTCCTTGGGAGCTGGCCTGGTGCTGGGGTGAGTAGGAGCCTGGGTTCACAGGAGCCATCTGGTGATGGTATGGACCTGGTCGTGGGGTCCCTGGTGGAGTTGGGAGTTCACTTTACTCTCCTTCTCATGCGGGGAGGGTGTCTCTCCCTCGACTGGACTGCCTGTGCTTGAAAGAGGAAGGATGGGGGTAATGTGAATCTGTTTTCCTACCCCTTCAGTGCATCTTTGCTTCTTTCTGTGCCCCACCGAGGTGCTGTAGCCCCTCGCGTGAGATGCTTACTTCTTGTGAAAGTATTTTTGTGTACAGATAGTTGCTTCAGTTGGTGTTTCTGAGAGAGGATCAACACTAGAAATTCCTCTATTGCCATCTTGCTGATGTTAATCTAGCTCACTACATTTATCTTCCATGATAAAAGTGATTTAAATCACTATATTTGAGGAACAAATCTAGAAACTTTAGCCTGTAAGCACAAAGTATTTAGAATAATTTATTAGCATCTTTGCAAATAAATTACACAGTTATACTAGAAAACAAAATATATTAAAATAATTAAAAATCTTACTGCCCCAGGGGGTAACATTATGACCAGTTATTACCCTATAAACTTAGTCAATCTTCAGATAGACAAACAATTTTTAATTTATTCCTTCAACATTCAACATTTAGCAAATGTTGGCCTCTCTTAGAAGCTGTACCCTGAACTCAAAGATGAATAAGATTATAATTTATGACTGAGCAACTCATATTCAATGTAAGAAAAATAGTCAAGAAATTCATTCGTCATCTACTCAAAATTTATTGAGCACTACTAGATGATGGATAGTCAAAGATGAATGGTCTTCATGGCCTCTGCTCCTGAAGAGCACGCAATCTAGAGAGCACGATAAATTCCGGTAACATGGTCTAAATTTTACGATAAAGGACAGAAGAGAAAACAGCTGACTTCCCCTGGGTAGAACAGTGGTCAGGAGGAGGTGACAGTTTGAGCTGTGTCCTAAAGGATGAGTAGAAATAGCATTATAGACAGAGACACAGGGGTACATCGGCAGGTTTGGAGAACTGGAGTAGTTCAGAGACCAGAATCAAGGTGGATGAAGACAATGAGGGAGAAAGAGAGTGCCAGACAGCAAGTGACTTTTTACCATCGTGCTAAACACATTGGACTTCAACTTTTAGACATTGCATGGTTATTAGAGGACTTTAAGGAGAGGAGTGACGTGTTCATGTTGCATTTTAGAAATGAAACTCTAATGGCAGCGGGGAGAATAGTCAGGAAATCAGGACAGCCTATAAGCCATGAGTGCGAGAGAAAGATGGTGGTCTCTACAGGAGACACTCTAGATGGAGGCCTGAAGATATTGCCAACTGCTTGTGCGTGGTGAAGGAAAGGGCTGGGTTTTTAGTGGCCCCCTTCCAGCTTTGGGACAAGCAAGAGCACAAAGGGAATGTTTTGAAATAAGTTTGCACTCGTTGAGTTTTAAATGTCTAAGGAATAAACAGAAGAGGATGAGCCGGAGGGCAAGGACCGCATTTAAATCTAGATTTTTTTTTTTAATTTTTTATTTATTTGACAGAGAGACACAACGAGAGAGGGAACACCAGCAGGGGGAGTGGGAGAGGGAGAAGCAGGCTTCCCGCTGAGCAGGGAAACCAATGCGGGGCTCGATCCCAGGACCCTGGGATCATGACCTGAGCCGAAGGCAGACGCTTAGCGACTGAGCCACCCAGGTGCCCCTAAATCTCGATAGATTTTTGACATAAATCCATAACTTATTTTTTCTTGAGAAATAACAATAAGAATATCCTCAGAGTTAGAAACTAAATATGTTTATGTTAATGATTACCCTTTTCTAGTGGAAGCCTGATAAACCTTTTAGGACAAGAGTAAATTCTGTGGACACTTTGAGTAATGTACCATCAGTCCTCCACAAATAGCTCCATGAATATCAAAAGCTCCTTTTGCCTCCCCAAGAGTCAGAGATATCCTCCTCTAAACACCCCATTCTTAACACTGACCACAAAACAATTCTTCAAAACAGATTTCAGGCTGGATCTGGAAATAAAATCAAGCCTATAATGTTGAAATTGTAAAGAGCTGGGAATTCATCTTGAATTTATCTCCTGCGTTGATCTCTTGCTCCCTCATGCAGTTGCTAGTACGAGAGTCTTACTTGAAAATTTTAAATTCTCTGGCCTTATTTTCCAAAACAAATATTTTCATCATCCTGTGTGCTGCTGTTTCTTTCTTGAATAGTCACCTAATTTTTTCTTCTGTGCAGACGTTATTGCCCTCATTATATCATCAACTCATTGAGAGCATGTCTTCAGCGTCTCTGTATCTTCGAAGGCCTTCAGTATAGCATTGTGCACAGAGTCTGTACTCAGGAATATTTGCGGATGGTTATTTGATATGTTATTTTTACTATTGAAGTGATGTTATTTACTATTTTTAATAAGTCAAAGTTCCAACTTAAGCTTCAAGTCTTAGGTTTGATGAATAGGACGTCTGGATTTCCAAAATGTTGCTAACTTTCTTGGAAAACACATATCACTTTCCTCACTAAATCAACTTTCTTAATTTTTTGTTGATGCATTCGCTGGATTATAAAGGGAAAATAAGCCTGATTCATAAAGTAGGGTGGCAACTCATGTTTTAATAATTAGAGTGTTAATACTGATTTTTTCCCCTGCTTTTTTTTCCCGTGGTTTGCCAAAGAAAAGAACAAAAGCCACAAATCCCACAGTGACCTCACTCATGTCCTGTTAAGCCAACTGCTTGTCATAGTCATTGGGTGGGTAGCCAGAACATTTATAAAAGCCATAGGGCCTTTGCAGTGAATTGGAAACAGGTCTATTTTAGTGAACTTTGGGACAGATATGCACAGGCACGTTGCTATTGCCAAGGGACCTTCCACAATCTCTTTCTATTTTACAAATTATAATTGAAGCATGCCACCAAATTAAGGAGGGACAAAGATGATTTTTGGGATCAACCAGGTCTCTTCCCTGAATATTAAAGAGTTTTGTGAAACCTACTGCATGCATGAAACCTTCCTTCTATAGAAGAAGCCTGATTTTCTCCCCGGAAGGGATTAATCTCCTTGTAGATGACCAGTGGAGCATGAAGAGCCTACTCATCAAACAATGATGGTGACATTTATGGGTCTGGGCTGTGTCTACCCATTGGGACATGAAGCTCAAAGGTGGTAAAATTGATAGGATTTTAAGGTAGCTCTCTAGGCAAAATAACACAAAAGCAACACTAACTTCGTTCAAACTGAGTGCTAAAATAAGCCATTTCTCACCCAGAGAGCTCCCTCAACAGTAACTAAAGTAAGGGTTAGTGCGGAAAACGCTCTGAATCACCAAGCCTCAGAAGTCTGTCTGTCTTTATGTAGATGGATGGCCTGATTCTTTCACTGAATGTTGGTTATAGTAACATGTGAAGTCCTAGGATAGTCAGGACAGTTAATTCAAATGCTTCATGCTTTATTTACTCTACCTTTAAAGGATTTTTTAAAGTACCAGCCATCCATTAAATCCATAAAGCTGATGTGTCAATTGGTCCAATTCTTTGGTTGCTGTTAAGTGTTTATTGAATAAGCCACAATGTATCAAACATAATATAGACAGAGTCCACTCCAAGCTTACAAGCTAAATTGGCTTAAGCATTAGTCATAAAAAAACACAGATCCTAAGCAAGCGTATATTGATCAAATTTTAAAATTAGTTTGTGGATGATGGACTTGAGTGAATACCATAGGGGGAAACAATTGCTAAAAAGGAATTTGTGGGAAGTGAGTGTCTTCATTTGATTTGGCTATTCTGAGAAGAATTTCACGTGTTGAAGTGTGGCTTGATGAAAAGTCTTCAGTGTTGGATGTCAGTGGACTTTGCAGAAAAAGGTGAAACAGTCCATCTAGAAAAACAGAAATCCAAAACAAGTGCCCTCAAACCTTAATCTGAAGCAGATTTCTCAATTAAAATAGAAAACTAGCTTAAAACTTGGGCAGGATTGGTAATGATCTGGTCACTTTGATCAGCATTAATCACCTGTGTCAATCTGGAAGTAAACCAAGGCAGCACTTTCTTTCTGTCTTGATCGTTTACATGCTATGTAATTGACATAAGCGTATACTTGCACTCACACTTCTGGGGGGGGATTTCGGTTCAACCGAGTCATGACCCCCCGAACCTCACACAAACTGTGTGATGCCCGAGTCTTTCTGCTTTGAGTACCTTGAAGCAAATTTATAAGGTTTGTTGGCCCTGGGAAATAGAAGGCTATGCATGGGGTGATTTGTTCCTCTAAGACAGAGGTGGGACTTTCAACAAAATCTCACACGCAAGGGTTCTACTATTGCTTTCTGGAACCCATCCGTATGTAACATTTCTTTTCTGATACAGAAGAAAAATAGCAAAATCATTAGTTATGGCTCAGAAGAAGCTGCTGGTTTTACGGTGTTTAAAGAGCTTATTTTAGAAATAATGATATTACTGTGTAGTCACTACATTTACATTGGCTTTATGATATAGGCAAGTTCCTTTTCCTATAGCCTTTGACTGTTTACAAAACACTTTTACATTTATTATCTCATTTGACCCTCGTGTTTACCCTTTGAAGTGACTCTTAAATGTCTGTATTTAACAGGCGAGGAAAATAAAGCTCAGGAGATTGACTTGCCCAACCCCAAAAGTTCATACAGAGGCCCGATTTAAATTTCAGGGTCCTGATTTTATATATTTAAATATATATTTATTATATATGATTAAGTGTGTGTGTGTGTGTATATATATATATATTATATATATATATAATATCTGCTAGAGTCCCGAGAATAATCATGCTGTGGAATATTTCTGGCACTTGAAAGATCAGTTCATAAAACACTAAAGAGCAAGCCTAAGAACAGGCTTAAAAGGTAATGGTTCTAATGGGCTTTTTAACAAATGGGATCTGTCATGGGCTTCAGGAAGGTTCTGTTCCCTTTCTGCATTTATTTAGTCCTCTTTTCTCACTGACCCAGCTGTTGGAGTTGAAGTAGATGAAGTGGCTGGGGCCCTGCAGGGGTAATTGTAGCTTGGCCTTCATCTTTGGGTAAGTACTGAACCCAGAATTGTTCTCAGTGAAGATGGTAGAAAAATAAAAGAAATATAACCTACAGGATAAAAAAAATTGAACTTTTCCATTGTAATGACAGTGGTTTACCAGGATGAAAGCCAGAGCGGGTCAGATTCATCTTTATTCCAAAAGGTCATGGCAGTGGCTGAACTGGTAAGGCAAACATTTCTCAGGTTAGTACCATTTGACTAAAAGGCTCCAGTTTTTTGAACTATAAGTGATAAGGCACTATTGCTGTGGAGAATTGGGAGTAAGGGAGGGGGATCAAAAGGTACTTGTTTACATAAATTGACTCCCACATGTTCTAACATATGCCCCCAAATAATCATTTAAGCCATTCTACACAAAGAATTTGTAAACAAACACATTTGCAGAATTGCTTTTTTTTTTTAAATCAAAATGGAAGTGTTAAAGGGAAAAAGACATGAAAGCATAAGCAATGATTAGTGGCTTTACAGCTCTGCTTCAAAAGTATCAGATACTCTTACCAAACAGAAGACTCATACAAGGGAGAATGGACCAACGATTGGCTAATTTAGTCCAACCTCAGATTGATGTGCAATCCTTACAACATAGAGTCAATCATTATTATTGGCAGATTCCATATTTGCAAACTGGTCCACTTGCTAAAATTTATTTGTAACTCCCAAGTCAATACTCATGGTACTTTTGAGGTCATTCAGAGATAGGTGCAGAGCAGTGAAAACTTTCAGTCGCCCATTGTACACAACCCCAGCCAAGATGGAACAAGGCAACATTTTACCTTCCTGTTTCAACCATCATAGTGTATACAAGTTGCTGTTTAAAATAGCCCCCAAGCATAGTGCTGAAGTGTTTTCTATCGTTGTTAAGCACAAGAAGATTGTGTTTTGCCTTACAAAGAAAATATGTGTCTTAGGTAAGCTTGGTTTAAGCATGAGTTAATGAATCAACAATATATATTAAGTACAGTCTTTAAAAGAAACACACATCAAACAAGGTTATGTATTAATTGGTTGATGAAAATGTGACCAGAGGATTGCAGGAATCTCGCCCTATCAGCAGTGGTCCAGCATTTGCTAGTTCTGTGTTTGCAGGGACTTTGTAGAATGTACGACTACAGCAAATCATGATATCCAGCTATAGTTTTCTTTTCTGGTATCCAGCATTATTAACCAGATAAAAGGTAAGAAAAAATAATTTATATTACCACTTAGGATGACAGGAATTGAAGCTACAAACCAAAATTTTGAATGTAGTTGTAGGTTTCAAAACAAGCGTGTTTTAAATATATAGAAGCTTGGGAGACGTGCATGTACATTTTTCAGACACACTTTCTTTTAATAGATACATAACAATTTGGAAAGTAATTTAAGTGAATAAAGCATTTTACAATGTTGTGAGAGGGCAATGTTATCAAATAAAATGAGACTTCTATAAACATGTCCAAGCTACGTCTTTAAAAGGAATCGGTATTATAACAGAGTTAGTGTTATTGAAATACAACCCCCCATGAGTATTTTTGATGTACATTAATTTTTATTGCTGACTAATAATAATGCTTTGTATTTGTACGGCTTGCTGTGGTTTCAAAGCCCGTTCACGTGCGTTAGATCACTTTCATCCTCAGGTATCACTACCAGAATTTTGCGGGTGAGAACCATGAGCTTCTATGGGTTAAGCGAGTTGCCTATAGTAAGAAGTTACTAGCATGCGATTGCTGTGATTAAAATTCAGAAGACTTCAGATAGTATCCTATATTTCGTCCTGTGTTGCCATGCCAAGCCTCATTTTTAGCCTTGAGAAATTTTGACCACACTTTGTCTATCAATATCCAGACCCAAAGACCATTTGAAAATGTTTTAGATGGACGGTTGTTAAATGTTTTCCATTTAAATTCCACACACCTATATTTGGAACACTGCTTTTTAAATAACACATTTCATTTTACGTTTTCTTCTGACTTAGAAATGCATCCTATCATGTCTATACTATAAGAAGTATTTACTGAGATACGCTTACTGCGTCTTATGACTCCATGCTAAAATTCCATTCCTTAGTTATGTAGGAAATCCTGGATTGGGAGGTATAGTCTTAAGTTTGGGAAACATGTAAGGTTGGTTTATATCTCACACCAAAGAACATTCGGTTTTATGCTGAACAGAAGAGAAACTCCAAGACAAGCCAAATGCGGCTATCAGGACAAATCATCTTGTCACCCTTGAACTATCTTGTCACCCTTGAACTAAAAAAAAAAAAAAAAAAAAAAAAAAAAAAATTGTAGCTGTTGTTTGTTTGGTAGCCATAATGTTGAGAAAATGTGGGGAACAGCATTTCTTTTTGTGTGTGGGGGGGTGGTGTATAGTGGCACATATTTACTTGCACTTGGCAGATTATCTTATTTTAAATGGATTCAACAGTCTGTGAGGGGGCAGATGTTCATGGCAATGAAAGGAGGACAAATTAGACTAAGTTATAAAGGGAGCATACGGGAATAAATACAACACATGATTATTAGCCTACAGAAGTGCTATGAGAAATAAAAACTTGACATGAATGAAAAAGCAGTGTGATGGTGTATATCAGGGAAATAGGAAAGGAAGCCCAAATGGTAAGATGTTGTTAAGTGAAAAAAAAATTATCTGCCCCAATTTTTCAACATCTCAGGAAATACTTTTTAGGATTCCATTCTCACCCACCATCCTCCCAGCCATCGACTGAGACTAAAAGAAGGACGTGTAAAGTCAAAGCTCAGTGTTCAAAGTTAAGGCTATAAAGATTTCTTGACGGGTTGACTAGGTCAGAACGTCACTTGCCAAGTCACAACGTTTGCTCCTGTACCATTTTCAAGGAACAACAAAATTCATCTCGATGGGCTGAACGTGTTTTTGTTGCACCCATGTGGACATACCTGTTAGAGAAGTTTCTATCCGAATGTGGAAAAGGTAGAGCGATGCAGAATTTGCTGTGAGTTTGCTGGGGTGTGAAAGAACTTGGCTTCCGAAGTATTTTAAATGGTCAGGGCTAAAGATGGTCCTGCTCAAAAACTCAGCGTGATGCAAAAGGGTAGCCAATTGAAGTGTGCAATTAGGAAGCATTTGACGACACTCTGTGATATTGTTGTGCCGTAATGGCCATTGTGTTGTAATTATTGCTGATTTGTTCACTATTGTTTTGAACCTCTTAATCCCTTGAAGTATCCTGCCAAAATTAGAGTATTAAGAGTGTGACTCAAACACACTGAAGATTACAAACAGCTTAGATTAGGTCTACATGAGGCCGCCATTGTCGGGTCAGCCATTTGATCCAAAGAGAGAACGTGAAAGAAAAGAGCATCTCCAGTCTTTGAAAAAACGGAAGTAAAACATTTTCAAGAGCACAGTAATTTAATTTTTCTGAACTCAAATAAAAGAGGCCCTATGGGTGAACCAGGTGAGACTTTGCTCCAAACACTCCATTGACATTTAGCGATCAGCCTCCCGATGCCTCATCTGTGAACGAACATTATTAACATCATGGGTTAAAAACAGGATCGGGCTCATTTGGGAAATACAGTTGTTCCTCCCCCCCCCCCGCCCCCAGCCAAGGACACGGGAGGATATTCTTCATTTTAGAAGTATCTAGCTTTACCCAGTAGACACATTCCTGAGGAGTTATTTGGAAAGAAGTTTTGGTTAGTAAAAGCATTTTTGTAAGTAAGCATTGGAAAGGCCCCGCTGAACGTGAAGCTACAGTAAATTCTGATCGCCTTCTTGACAGAGCCGGACTTTCAGATCCCACGTTCATATGGAGTGGACTGTGCCTCTATGCAGAACTCTTAGTGGAAGAGTTAATCCTGTTTCCTCAAGTGCCTAATTTATCACAGAGTTACCTTAGGCACTGGGAGCATCTGGCTCAAGACGTACATATTTTTCAAGTACAAATTAAGGACTGAGAATGAGGCCAGGAACGCGCTGGTGTGCAGCAATAGGACAGACTCACCAAGGGGGAGAGGCATAAATATTGCCTCGGATTTTAATAAGGATGAAACTCCATACGTCATTAACAATTCTTCCTTTAATGTCTTGAGAACCCTCAGTCATTCTATTAGATCCCTGCTTAATATTCTGCATGTGTGAACCAATGTGGGTTGAGGTTGCATTAAGCAGGTGGGGCATTAAAAATATACTCCTCTTTTATTGTTGAGATGTTTTTAAAGAAAACCTGCTTTCGGGGACTTATCCTGCAATATGCCAAGATATATATCTGCATACCCATTATGTTTACCTCATATGATTTTAGATGGGAGACTAAGCGGGCGTTTGGCTATTTACTATTTGTTAACAGTAAATGGTCGTTTACTGTTACTTAATCATATTGATTGTCCATCTCTCTGTATTTCTCTCTAGTTTTTAAAAATCAAGCTTAAGCACGATCAACTAGATGGGGGACAGGGAAACTGAACACATTTTTATAAATGCTTTATTTTTTCACTAATTCTCAAAAGTAGCCACGATAAGGTTAAGAGTGTTGGGGGAGGAGCAGGAAGAAATGTAATATTTCACGGGAAGATTTGATGAGAGGAAAAACAAGGATGCTGCTTATAGGATCCAGTTTTCTGATGTGACATTATCTATTTGGATGTTGCTTCTGTCCTTAAATCAGAAGTAATTTGCTCAATGGACTGAAAGACTCTCTTCCCAGCAGCGTTTACAGGCACATGCTCCGTTGTCTTGGGAGCGTGGGGAGAGGCCTATACATCAAGGACTGGATACAGAATATGTTAACGTGAATAAAACTTGGATGAGACGGTTTCAGGCAGAGAACAGCGATGCCATGACCACGCATTCACTAATGTCGATACGCAGGGTGACCCACCAGCCAAATCTCTGTTGAGTAGTCTTCACATCTACCCTGATACGAAGAGAATTTCACTTTGGGAAATGAAACTCTAATATCTCATGAAACATAGTTGTTCTTGTCCCAAAGGCATAAAATACGGAGGTTATGGAGATACCAGGACAGACTCTCTCTCAGGGCACAGAAAGGCAGGAAAGACAACGCTGACCTCATACACCTCCAAGGTGACCGCTTGACTTTTCTCATGAGCACTGTCTAATTTTTTTTTAAAAAGCCCTTAAAAAATGCCAACATGCAAATTGTACATAAAATATTTAAAACGTGAGTCCTCACTTTGAAAAGGTGAATTAATGAATTCATCAATCAAGACCGTGAAGTTCAGAAAACCTCTAATTTACTCTTGTTATAATTTAGTGGGGGGAAAAAGTAGCCTTCTGCTGGATAGCTCCACAGAAATGTAATTAACCTTTGCTTTAGATGGAACAGGTGGGACAATTGGTAGAGTAAGATGATAAATAAGGTACACACATACATATGCACACACGCACACCCCGACACACAATCTCATCGGGTTCTTCCTCCCTGAATTATTGTGAGGATCGAAATTTGAAGGTGCCTGTGAACTGTAAATTACCCTATAATGATAAGGTGTTGCAATAGTTGTTTTTAGATGGAAAGATAAATGGATAGAGGCAGACAGATGTTTATAAAATATTATATAATTATTTCTGTTATGGGAATTGAGGCATTTTTGTCTTTACTGAATTTCCTAATGATTTTTTTCAATTAACATGTATTTCTGTGAAACAAAACAAAAGGAAAGATCAATGTTCCATTATTTTATCAGTAGGTACCACACGTATCGTGGCAATGGTGTCATGTATTCAAGTGTAAAAATAGTAGCCTATAGTTGGACAAGTCGAGTGCTTTCACGTGGGCAGTGGGTCAGAGAATTTGGAACTGAGACCGTCCGTAATGTAGGTCTGATTCATTCGAGAAAGCATGGAAGGTAATCTTCTTGAAGTATGTAAATTAAAACAGGAAGCTGTTAGCGCATCTCTACTTCCCAAATTCTGAGTTAGCCTGTTTCCCCCACCATTTCTCACTAAACTTACAATTTTCTCTCCTTTGTTTAAATGAACTTGGAGTTCATTTGTAGCTGATTCTGGCCTATGCTAAGGCTCACGAGAGCTTAGGAGGAGGGCAAAGGCATTTCGTATCACATGGACCCTCTGATGCCATACAAAGAAGAAAGATTTACTCATCCAATTTTTGCAAGTTATTGCTCCTTTAATTAATTTTACTTCCACAGGTAAAAATGGATGTACCATTTCTGGGAAAAGAAAAGAGCCCAATTAATAGTGGGATATGTCATTACACTGAGAAGAAATGAATATGTCTTCTTTAACATAAAGAACTCGTATATTCCTGTGGCTCTGATTTATTCCTAGGTTTCTTGTCTCACTCATTAGGGAATTTTCTAGACCACTAGTGTCTGTGTGTGTCTATGTGTGCACTCACATGTGTCCCATAATAGAAATATGAAGAACTTAATACTCTTTTTTTCAATACAAATATAGTTTACATTTCAATATAAAACCTAATTTGACTAAGCAGCTAGGATTTATGCATTATCTAAATTCATTTGCCTTAGTAGAAATAAGTAAATTCAGATTAGAGTTTTAACATGTTCCTCTTTCTTTGAATACACCCTTTCTCCAAATGATTATGTGCTTAGAAAAATATGTTTGTATTATGGGAGATGGAAATATTTTAATAAATCATAGTATTAAAAGTTCCCTTTAGGAAAAAAAAATATCCAGAACAAGCCCAAGAAATGTCTCTTGTTTGAGGGATCTGGCTGTATTAAAAAAGACTATGCAAATGACTATTTCTATACATACATATACGTATATATGGTCATGTATACATGTACATATATATAAACAGATTTCAAAGGTTATATGTGTGTGTGTGCTGTAACTTTTATTAGGGCTAGTTGTCTGTGTGTATGTGTGTGTGTGAATGTATGGTAAATTACACATCAGGAATGTCCTGGAATCATTCGCATTTCTCTCCCATCGCACATGTACTTTTGTTCTCTAAACAGTTTGTTTTGGGAACAGGTATTTAGTGGGAGACCTTGTTTCTGCCTTGTGTTGATTAAAACTTTTGTCTTTTTGTTTTTAATCGGTCCCTGCACACTGACTATGAGGCCCAGAAGGTGATAGAACTGTTTTTCTAGAAGCAGTGAGCAAATACGAGACTGTGTAAGTTAGCCTTCTTGGTTTCCTTCTCACAAAAATAAAAATTAAAAAAAACCCAAATCTTTAGTTTTATTATACCTTATAATTGCTCAGACAAAAATGGTCAGAGTGCCACTAGTGGTGCGTTTGGCTAGCAAGACAGTTTCATGCAGTAATGAGATTTCCCCCCTGTAGGAGGGCTATGAACTGCTAATTAGCATCTATGACCTAATATTCTCTAGCAACCAAGAGTAATAGCAGTAATTTCCAGTTTTATGCAGAGTACAAGTCTCCAATATTACCAGCACTTCTGTTTCATTTGTAATTAACTGCAAGCAATTATTACAGTCAAGAAAGTCTATCCTAATGCTCCTAGGTAGTAAAATAAAAAGAAATTATGTTTATAAAACTTATGTATGTGTCATGCTGACTGACTGGAGTTCTTTGAAAGCCCTGAGGTTATGTATCTGTCAATTAAAGTTTTCTTTTTGTCCACGTTGGTATCACTCTTAATTTTAATTTGTAACTTTTAGTTCACTACTTAATTCTTTATTCTTCGCTGGAAACCAAATGTTTATTAGATTCTGTTTTGAGTTCATAGAACAAAAGGAAACATTTGAAAGCGAGTAACTAGGGGAAGATTTTGAGGTATTAGCCGGCAATGTGTTTCAAGAGACTGGTGATGCATACTTCTTAGGTGGGGATATACTTCGCACAAGGACGAGTGGTTTATGAGGTGGAAATAAAGGACTTGTATTTGAGGTTTTCCCATGAAAGTTATACTTCTGTGAATGTCAGTAGAGTTGTTCTATAAAAAAAATGACATTTAAGATGATTTCTTACTTAAGAAAAGGAGTAAAACCTTATTTATCTACAACTGTGAAGGACTGCAATTTTCTATACGAGTGATTTTTTCCCAGATAATTTACCTCTTAATGCACCAAAACTGTATTTTAAATATTTCTGATGTGCATTTACTGAAAAAAAATTTTTAATCTCATGCTTTGTATCATTTTCTAAGAGCCCATCCGCAGTTCTGGAAGACCCTGTCTCACGCAACAATGATGTCAGGGTGGGTGGGTGGAGTTGGGGTTTTTCTCTCCACCTGCCCCATCAAGAACAGCTCTGCCTGTCTGCCTTCTGCACTGTATTGGCTTCTACCTTCGACCCAACTCAAAGAACATATTTTGTTGTTCCAACTTAGCCTTAAAACATTCTCTACTTTAGAAAACAGAACTTATATAAAATACGTAATTGAATCGACTAAGCAGGGTCACCCTTATGTACAGCATTTACTGTATTGTGCAGAGATAGCGTAGTACGATGGACTTTGCACTTTCCCCTACACTGAATGACTTCAGATGTTTGTGCTTTGGGGGTTATTATTTCCTATTCCCTCCTTTACAGATAACTGCAATCTGACTCTGCTGTCCCAGCCTTGAGCCATCCCTATCTCTGATTCCCATCTATTATAAAGCCAGGGAAGAAGTGAAGGTGGCCAAGGGGAACCATAGGATGAAGTTCAGTCAATTGTAATGTGATGATATGAGGACACAGTGCGAAGCTGTTGGATGCTAGCCCCACAAAGCCTTGATATTGAAGGGAGCCGATATGGCAGTGCAGAGGTAACCTCCCACTGTAGAGGGACTTGCTTACGTTGTAGTAGTGGTGGTGGTGATGATGATGATGATGATATGATGATGATATTGATTTCACAAATGTGTTTACCACATGCTCTGGGCCAGGGACCAAGCTGGCCCATTTTCTACAGCATTGAAGCAAATGACATCTAAAATGCTAATGATCAGCCACCATTATTAATATTATCAGTATCATGATGATTTTATATTAGAAAGTTGGGAGTTTGTTTATATAATCTTAAAAAAGAATGCATAGATATTAGGGGAAAGAATTTGGGATCACGCACAAGCCTGTTTGATTTCAAAGCTTGTATAACTACCTATCAAGTCCTTCTGCCTCCCAAGTATGGTAGAGTTTCAGAAAAGGAAGCATTTTTCACAAGTATCAAGTCCAACTTCCTTATTTTAAAGTTGAAGACACTGAAGATCATCGTGTTGAAAAAGTGTCACTTTTTGCTTCCAATCTTCTCTTCTCAGAGCAGGGAACTTTTTCTTAATTGCTTTGAATATGAAGCCTTAACTCTGTCTTCATTTCTCCTGCCATCAGTCTCTCCTCCCCCCTGACCTCATTTCTTGAAACTGCTTTTTCAGAGATCAGCGGAGTCCTGCTCTTGCCAAATGCAACAGACTCTTCTCAGTGCTCAGTTCTTCGCCTGATGTATTTGGAGTAGTTCACATCATTGACCGTCCTCTCTTTTTGCTCTTCTTGTTCTTAGCTCTTGACCCTAACTTATGCTGGCTCGCCTCCTCTGTATCCATTATGTCTTACTGCATGATGAGCTCCCCCATAACTTAGTAGCTTAAAACAAACATTTATTTCACAATTCTACAAGTAGGTAATGTACCAGTGCCTCTGGTCTCAGCTGGGCTCACTCATGTATCTGTGGTTGGCTTCCAGCTTGGCCGGGGGGTGGTCAGCCCAGGACGGCCTCAACCAGCATGGTCTGTCTCTGCTACGGAAGACCTCCCATCCTCCAACAAGCCGGCCTGGGCTTGGACACTTGGCGGCTGCTCCAAGTTCTATGAGTGAACATACACTCTGCAAAGCCTCTTGGTGGCAAACCATCACTTCTGCCGCACTCTGAGGGCAAAAGTTCAAAGGCCAATCAAGATTCAAATGAGGGGAAATAGACTCCAACTCTTGATGGGAAGAGCTGTGAAATCACATTGCCTGGGGCACAGCCATAGGAGGAGTGAAGGAGAACTGGGGCGTTTTCTGCAATATACAACAATCTCCTTGGCAAGTTACATTTCTCTTGCTTACCTTTTAAACATAAGTTCAACTCACCCGTTTCTCTTGGCCTCTTTCCCTCTTCTTCTACCCTCTCTCTTTCAACCATCGCATCTATGACCATGGCTTCAGTCAGTACTTGTTCATGGATGATTCCCAAACCTCTATATTCAACGTTTACCTTGTTCAAGAGCTCCGGACTGGGGTTCTCAAGTGCCTGCTGGAAATGTACCTGGTTTCCCACATGTGCCTTAAACGCAACAAGCTCAAAACTAACTCTATATTCTACCACAGACCTGTTCCTTTTGTAAACCTTCACTGTCTGTCGTTTATATTATTCCCTATCTAACCTCCTAACATAAAGACCTCAGAACCATTTTTGATGCTTCTCTCTCCTGCCAGCCACATGCTGAATCAGTCAGTGAATCCTGGTTATTCAGCCTAATTGTTGCTCAGGCTTCTCTCAGTAAATATTTGAAGAAAAGTAAATGGATGATGGGTAGACCCAGGCAGCAGAACAGCAGTCAGAGTTCCTATGTGTTGTGTTAGAGTAAAGAAGCTTAGAGACCAATAGGCCTGGGTTTAAATTTAGCTCTGCCACCTCCTAGCAGTAGACCTCGGATAGTTTATTTAATCCTTTTGAGCTTAGGTTTCTTTGTCCTAAAATGGAGATAATTATAGTTAATATACAGAGTTGTTGTATGATTAGCAATAGCATATGTGAAACTCATATGTCAAGTTCCTTTTAATACATAGGCCTAGTACTAATTATCTCCACCAGTCCAGGCAAGGGAATCATCAGTGTGACAACATGTGACAAGGACCCATCCATGTGGTCTGGGATTTAAACTCAGTGAGACGCAAAGGGCAAGTCCTAGCCAACTCCTAAAAAACTAGCAAAACAAACCAAACATAGGGCTCAGGGCAGAGAATCCCAGCAGGAATTCAGACAAAGGGAAAGAAAAATTGAAACTGGCTTGGAAGATAAAGCAATAGGGGAAGAAGTCTAGGCATCACTGTAGTAAGCCTGGGTAGAATCTGAGAGGACGGGGTTGTTTGGTTCTGAAATGACAAGCTCCTCACCTTGCTAGCCTGTCTTTCCCCAGAGTCTGGATAGGAATGAATCTACAGAAGTATCAGAAAGATATGGCTCTGTCTGCAAATCAAAGAGGCTTTGGGGGGCAGAGCACATAGCTGTCCCTTCTCTCTGTGGGGTCTTTACTGAGCTGTCACTGTGTGTGTTTAAGAAATCATAGGATCCATACCCTCTGCACATATATAAAAGAAGCAGTCACCTCACAGGGCTTATTTTAATTTTGATCTCTTTTTCTCAAAGGTTGCCTTTATTTTCATATTTTAAAAAAGTTTACTTTTCTCCTTTTTCCAGTTACTAACAATGTCAATCTCCTTATCAATAGGCACACAACTATGCTTTTTGTTTTTTTAGTTCTGCCCATCTATATGCTAAATTATATGACCATCTTAAAGAAATACAGAATAATGACATCTCAAATAACCCTCCAATTCATGTATTTTAGATAATATATAATAACTAATACTATCACCCATAATATTATGACTTGCCTTGTACTTTTATGTATGATGTGTTCCTAGTTATAACCTTTGAAGTAGGAAAGGCAGGCATTTCATTGGACAGTTGATTTGATTATATAGTAGTTACCTCTTCATCTATTTTTTTAATCACTTTAAATATCTCCCACATCTGGATGGCAGTTTGGTTTTATCTTGTAATCTGAATTTTGATTGATTGGTAATGGCTACCTAGAGCAGAGTGTCCAGGAGAGTTGGAAGGCATTGTCCAGACACAGGAGCAGAGTGCCGTGATTGATTAGCAATGTCTGCTATGGGTAAGTGAAGGGGGAAGGGCAGAACCATTGCAGTGCACCTGACAAACCTGTTCTGTATAAGGATATAACCGTTTTTTCTACTACTTATGTGGGTGGTTTTCGAATTACTCATAGCCTTATTGGTTTGCTCTTCTGAACATAGAAAGTGAATTGAGTAACTATTTTTTCAGTTCTCTCAAGCATGGTACATAATTGGTACTATACTAGAAGCACAGAAGTTAAATGTATACATACAATGGATAAGTCAGGGCATTATGGCTTATATGTCCCCAGGTCGAGAAAAACTGAGGTGGTCCCATAAGTAACTCAAAGGCTGCCACACACATAAGTAGGAACCAAGAGGGCAAAATTTTGGTCTTCTATTTGTATTCAACAAAATCAACCTCACTTTTACAGGTGTGTGTGTGTGTGTGTGTGTGTGTCCATGTGTGCATGCGTACACCTATACACACACTGGCATATTGTATATAAGCACACAACACAGATACACAATTCAGAATCCATTTGAAGGCGTGCCTGGGCGGCGCAGTCGTTAAGCATCTGCCTTCGGCTCAGGGTGTGATCCCAGCATTCTGGGATCGAGCCCCACATCAGGCTTCTCTGCTGGGAGCCTGCTTCTTCCTCTCCCACTCCCCCTGCTTGTGTTCCCTCTCTCGCTGACTGTCTCTCTCTCTGTCAAATCAATAAATAAAATCTTAAAAAAAAAAAAACACAACATTTGAAGGAAGTATTCTACACTTTTAACAAGTTTCAAACTAAACAAGTTTGAAAACAACTGAGTAAGATTTTTCTTCTGACTTTGGAAGTTTATTCTCTTCTTTTTCATTCAATATAAATTTCTCTTTATTATCTGAGATGAATTTAAGTGTTTCTGTAGGTCTTGCTATTAATTCCTCTTTTCCACCATGAGAATACAGAAATTTCCTCTGATTGTCTAAGAAAACGTGGAAGATAGAAAAAAATGTCAACTTGAGAAAATAAAGACTGGATTGTGTAGTCAGTAGGAAAATCAGGCCCATTATATCACGATTAACAGAACTCTTGAGTTAAGGGTTGGATGTAAATTTCCATTTTCACCTTAGCACCTGGACCTTGAAACAGCTGCCCCTTTAATCATTTACAAATCTCCTCAAATAGTGTTTCCTTTTCCTGTGTTGTGTGGTAGCTGGTGTGATTAATATAATTTCAGCAAACCTGTAATAATCTGAGTGTAGATTTTGTGAATTGTGTCCAGCAGTGCCTTCAGATAGATTAAAGCTATTTGAAGCAGGATCAGCTTTTTGGCACTGATCATTTCAATGCCTTATAAATAATTAATCACAAAAAAAACCTACATTAATGCAGCCCTTAAATCATAAATTGGGACCTAGAAGCTAAATGAATGCAAAGTTCACATTCTCCAAGAAATATTCATTTTCTCACATGGCTTATTTTACACAATTTATTTGCTCTATATTTAGAAGCTCAATTAGCAGCCCAATATCATATGCACAGTGTGGAAAAAATCCTTTTATTATAAGCACCCTGCCTTGCATTTATTTATTCAACAATTATTTACTAGGGTCTGGATGAACAGGATGTGAGAGTATGAGATGGTCATAGTCAGGGCTTTACAGTCCAGTACAAGAGGCCAAGTATTAAAAGTAAATGAAAATTCATCATGAGAAATTGTGATCAGTGCTATGAAAGACATAAACAGTAGGGCAGACTCCTCTGGACACGTTTGAAAAGTGCTCTCTGAGGAAGTGACATTTGCACTGGGCCTTGCATCTTGTGTGTCCAAGGCCCCCAAGGGGAGGGTAAAGCATGAGCTAACTCTGCAGACGTGTGCTGGGACCTGAATACAGAGCCAGGGGAAGTCACTGATGAGGTAACTGAAATGAGCTGCTTTTTGGTTTTCAAAGATGGTGTATCATGTGGATTATAAGTGAGCAAGAGAAGAAAAGGGAAGATGTCCTAGTGGCAGTTGCAATCATTCTGGCCAGTGATGACTGAAACTCGGGCAGAAGGAGATGTAGAATGGATGGCTATGATGTTTATCCAAAAGTCAAGAGTTGATAGGACTTGCTGATGGATTATGTGGGAGGAAGTGGAAGACTCAGTGAAGGGAAGGAAGGGATTAAGAGTAACTCGTAGGTGTCTGGCTTGACAGAGCAACTGGGTGATGATGCCATTTACTACGATAGAAAAAACTGAGCAAAAGAGGGCTTATTGAGAAAATTGTGAGTTCTAGTTGGGTGAGTTATACTTGGGAAACCTGTGAGACATCTACATGAGATTTGGAAGAGATAGATGGGGAGTGCTCTAGGTGTGAAATACACATTTGTGAGTCACAGACAGATGCCAGTTAAAGCAATAATACTGAATAAGGTCACCAAGGAAAGGAATAGAGAGAAAGAGATAAGAGAAGTGGGCTCAGACTCTAGCCCAAAGAACACCAATTTTTAGAGATTTGTTTGAAAGAAGCACTTGCAAGGGAAAAGGGGAATAAGAAACTAGTAACTTGGGAAATGTACTAAGAAGGCATGTCATGATGGAATCCAAGCAAAGAAAGTGTTTAAAAATCAGAGGGAAGCCCAGCCATGGGCAGTGGTGCTAAAGAGGCAGATGGAGCTGATGCCGGTAGCATGCTCATTGGGTCTGGTAGCATGGGAGTTGTTCATAGTATTGAAAAGGGCAGTGTCAGTAGAGTAGCATTATGTGATGAAGATGGCCGAGTAAAGATGGAGGATCAGTGGACCAGTATGAGATGGATGATAGCAGCATGAGCAAATTATTACAGAAAGGCGAGGGATGAGATGGGATCCAAAAGACAGATTGAAGATTGGCCTGTGATGAAGAGTTTGGAGAGTCCCCCATCCCCCTTCCTGTGGATTCTCTTTTCTCAGCCAAGTGGGCATTCAGCTGAGGAAAGAGAATAATGTTGATATTTGTGATGAGAATAGAGGGTTTCTCTGATAAGTTATATTTTCATTTGGCTATCCACGGAGGCAGGGAAATTGTCTAAGAAAGCCTGCACTGCAGTCACCCACAGGATGACTGGGCAGAGCGAAGGTATGCTAAATCTCCTTCTTTTAATTCACTGGCAGGTAGCATCTTACATTTTTTTAAAAAATAATAAAGATTGAGAAAAGAGCCCCATTAATGTATCTCTAAAATGAAATATTTCTTACTTTCAAGTTTCAGGTTTAGAAACTGAAGTCTAGAAAGGGTTTGTTTCTTGAGTGGCTATAAAGAAAGAGCTAGTCACTTCTATTTAAACATTGAGTACTATTTGGCTGAAGTTCAATTCCTAAGCCCTCTGGAAAAGTTACACAGGTCTTTTAAGAAGAAACAGCTTTTTTTTTTTTTTCCAAAAGAACAGCAATTCTGCTAGAATGGTTGAAAGAGATCTCCAACATTTCAATGCAAATTAATTTTTATACCAGCTCTAGGCCTTAAAGGAAATGGGGGCTGAGGGAAAAGAAGAGTGAAGGGAAAGAAAATTACTGCCTCCTGACTGGAAAGAGATCATTATTAGGCCATTGTGTGTGGTTTTACACACTCCTGGGGCAGGGCCCCACCTTCTTCCCACATGAATGTGTGAGGAGCTGACAAGCACTCCATCTTATACCTTAAACCAATCTATGTAGAGCAGAAAGACACATGGATCCAAAATGGATTTGTCTTGTGCAGTCAGAGAACCCCAGTGAGCAAGGGAGAAACTGTGCAATAACGTGATCCAGAATTAAAGTCAAGGGCAAGTAGGACTGAAGAAGAGGTAAGACTTCCAGTGTGTGTGACACTTCGTTCAAGAGCGTAACTGGACAAGTATGGGTAGATCATTCAGTAATAAATCATTGAAATTTGATGCAGAGTACCATGCTTTACCTTTGCTTTGAAATCGAATATTATGTAAATGTGTAAAATAGTGTTATGACTGATTGTCAATCTGGCTCATTTAAGTAATGATTTTACATTTTTATAGAAAATACATTATGTTAAAAAACACAATTAGCTGAACTCTTTGCTCTATTCTTTTTGTACCCTACGAGAAATTTAGCTATTTATATTATGCCACAAACATTTGTCGATAATATCTCCCATCTCCCTGATGTCAGCTACTGATATTTGAGGATTCATAAAGGGAACGAAGTGCCCTTGCAAGTCTAAAACGTGACTCTTTTCATATGGAACTTTCTGAAGAAGTGATTTGGGCCTCTGATTTGGTAGGCATAGATTTGACTTTAAACTTTTTAGCTCCTCGTCTCTATTTCTATAAAGCTAAAGTTATCAAATTCTTCTGAGTAAGATTTTAATACAACAGTAAAAGCGGGGTTTCCCAGGGTTTTCTGAATCAAGCCTCATGCCCAAACAAGATTCCACAGCATAATTGCAATAATTTTGGAAAATTAGCATCTATGTACAGGACCTGACGCTTCTATCAATGCATACAAACAACACTAATAATGTTCTAAATGTATGCCTGGCATCCTGATGTGTGACTGAAACCACTAACCCATTTTCCCAAGTATTTAATTCAGTCGCTCCACGCTTATCTATCTATCCTTTATATAAAATAAAAATACAGATTTCTGATTCAACCTCCTTTTTGGTATTGTTTAATAAGGACAAAACAAATGCTATAGGAAGCCCCTTCCTTCGAGAAGATGACAATCTTCTGACATGCAGAATGGGCCCAGTAGTGTCTTTCTTCTGTTAAGATTTTAAGGACGAAGGACAGTTATAGTACATCTGCATGGATCCAGATTACAAATCAGTTTTATAGTTTTTGCCAAAATATGTGAATCATTATTGCCCCAGTGATAATATCAGAAATGTAATTGAAGAGTAATAGCTGCTGGTTGGAAAGAATACATTCAATTTTCTATATTCTCTTGAAATAAAACCAAAAACCTAAAATGAAATCTTTTAAATTTTCTTCCAGAATTGCTCCAACAGTCCAGGAGAGAATTAGAACATGACACTATAGGCACTGTATTCAGCCCCTCAGCACACTGGGGAATGAAGTCATATGAAGAAAACTGATGAGAATTGGAACATGAGCACTTACTTCCTTTGTAAAGGCTGGAGACTAAGGCTTACCTTAGGAGGGCATCCAAACCTGGGTCTGCCTCTGGGCATGCAACAGTGATTCAAGGAAGAGCCTAGAGGTCTGGGCCCAATCTTATGAGGCAAAGCAAGATATGGCCCCAAAGGTTCCTGTTACCACAATGCTCAGGGTCAGAGGAGGGGTGTTTTGGGTATGGGGGAAGGCAGGGAGGCAATTTAAGTTGTTCCCTGTGATTTTATTTCATTATGAGCTAAGGAATATCAGAACCAAGCACACGTAGCTGGAATTTTGCTTTCAAGCTACCTATGAATATGCTAGCTCTCAGCCAGGCTACTGGTCTACCTTGGTTTTGGAGACCTAGGGGTAGAGAGGTGAGGGATACACAAAGTATCTAGCTAGAGGGAGAACACACAGGCAGACTGGCCTCCTCATTAAAGGAGAGAAGTAGGACTGAATCTCCATTCTAATTAATCTAAATGAGTTTACTTGTTCTGTACAATGAGGATAATGTTATCTATCTTAGAGATTGCTATAAGATTAGACAGTGTATATACAATCCTTTGTGCGTAGTAGATGTTCTGTCCAAAACTGTTATTAGTATTAGAGAAGTCGTTCTCTGATTGTGTTTAAGAGTTTAAGAAGTGGTTACCTCCACAAATGCCACCATTCTGGAATAGAGCTATGTAAGTTACCCTCTAAGCCCCAAACTCAAGAGCAGTGTCATTGAATTAGGAAGGGAAGGATACTATGCAGATGACTGGGGACTCATTGCAAAGAAAGGATGGATGGAGAACTAAAACTTCTGTCCTTTTTGGGAAACAGTAATTCTCCATCAAGATTTGAACAATCTCGATCACAACATTAAAGTGAAGTGAATACCCTTGGGAACCTGAACAAATTTTAGCACAACCACATTAAGCACTCGGTAAGTAAACCTAATTTTCTCAATCAAATGAATCTCACATGGTCTAATAGTCTCATTTGCAACTGGTATTGTTGATTCACATGAATGTGAAAATAATGGCTTGAATCCAAGAATCCAAAAGACAATGATTAGTTCTCTAAAGTTAAAGTGGTAATCAAAGGTCTTTTCAAAACGCTCCCTGGTCTTCTTGGTCAATTAATTGTAGAATAAGAAAGAATAGCAGTTAAATTTGGAATTTGATTATTGCTAAGTTGTTTGCATATGTGGTGACTTGCCTTTGTACCCAGGCATTCTTCTATGTATAAAATAAGTATGTCTTTTGCCACCCTGTTCACTTTGAGTTTCTTAATTTATTAAAGAGTCAGTGCAAGAAGACTTGATATACTGAATTTTACTAGTAATATTTGTTATATGAGTATTTAACTTAATGGAAGTTATTCTCTGCCATAAAAAAATAAAAGTATCAAAGAATATAATTCCTAGGTGTTGAAAAATCTGGCCATGTTCTAGGTTTAGAAAATGATTAAATACTAGTTTTTAAATGTTTTGGTTTTGGGAAGTTGCCAAATGGGTTTTGCCAAACACATTTTTCTGTCATTTCACAACCCATGTGTGTGTTTTAATGAATGTGTAATCCGTATGTTCTGATTCACTTAAACTTAACTTGACAAAATCTGTTTTAAGAATAATATGACTTCCAAGAAAACTTTAGAGCTGTCCTAAGAAGATATATCTTTAATTTTAAAAAAGGAGTCATAGTTGATGATGAATAAATGGAACCAATCTATAAATTTGGAATACAAATCTAAATATGAGATCCACATTTTAAATGACTTGTAACAGCTTTACTAACTCATGCTTAGTGAAATAAATAAGAAGATTCAACTCTGAGTTATCATTATGCTGTGTAAAATGGAAGGTAAATAGAAACATAGTGCATCTTTCCACTTCTATTAAACCTACCAAGAAGAAAGATAGCAATGGTGAAAAGACAGAAAAAAAAATTAAGCTTATGTTCCTTTTCCATGGCATACTCAACCTCTATAGTACATCCCACAGTAATTTACAACTAACATATTTTAAAAGTGAGACGAACTGAAGGGTTGCCTGGGTGGCTCAGTTGGCTAAGTGTCTGCCTTCAGCTCAGGTCCTGATTCCAGAGTCCTGGGACTGGGCCCAGTTTCCTGGGATAGAGCCCCGAGGCAGGCTTCCTGCTCAGTGGGGAGCCTGCTTCTACCTCTCCCTCTTCCGCTCCCCCTGCTTGTGCTGTCTTGTGTGTGTGCACTCTCTCTCTCTCGCTCAAATAAGTAAATAAAATCTTTAAAAATTAATTAATTAATTAATTAATTAATTAAAATAAGATGAACTGAAAACAGAGATTGGGGGAAGGCAGTGCATAGTAATGCAAAAGAAATGTGCTCCTAGGGGAAAATTCAAGTACTAGCTAGAATCTGAAATGATTCTGGACTCCACAACAAAGAGAAGCTGAACCTGAGATAAGGAAGGACAACCTAAGATAGTCCCAGGTTGGTAGCAGCCATTAGAGCACAAGTGAAGAAAACACATAGTTGCACTGGATGAAAGCATTCCCTAGCTGGTCCCTCCAAATTTTTAGAGAATAAATTATGTGATATAAAATCAATGTACCTAGAAGTTTATATATATATATATATATATATATATATATATATATACACACACACACACACATATATATAACTAAAGTTATATACATTATGTGTTTACAACTAAAACAGTAACAACAACAAAACAATGGCATAAGAAAACAAGCTACCATAAATGAAAGTCAATGATCAATAGCAGATTAGATTCCAAAGCACTTTGGATATTGAAAATATCAGATATAGAGTTTAAAGATAGGCAACTATCATATTTTCAAAAATGAGCTAGATTATTTGAAAAAGCCAAATGGCACTTTTAGAAGTGAAAAATAAAACCAATGAAATAAAAGAAAAGCATATCGGATGTATAAAACAGTAAAATATATAGTTAAGAAACATGTTGATAGAATGTTACATGGAGACAAAGAGATGAAAAAAATTAAAGAACATGGAAAAAAAAGAGAGAAACCGATATTCTATGTCAAAATGAGATTTTCCTTTTAATTTTAAACTTAGTTTTTAAATGAAGAGGTAATAGTCAAAGCAATAATAACAATAATTTTCTAGAATAGGAGACATGAATCTAGAAAAAACAAAAGGAACAAGTAAGGTAAATAAAAAATTAACTCATATTGTAGTAAAGCTTCAGAATATCAAACATGAAGGGAAAATCTTTAAAGCATCCAAATAGAAACTTCTCAAAAGCAACAGTGGAAGGCCAAAAAAAAAAAAAAAAAGAATGATACTTTTAAGTTATGCAGAGAAAACAACTGTAAATCCAGAATGTTGTACCCAGCAGAGAGTGGGAGTTCTATAGCTATAAACCAGGGAATGCCAACAGTTGCCAACAGTCATCATGAACGAGGAGAGAGACGCATGGAAAGAATTCTACCTCAGAGCCTTCAGAAAAATCCAATATTGCCAACATCTTGATTTCGGTCCTCTTCATGCATCCAGACTTGTGAAAGTATGAATTTTCATTCTTGTAAGCCACCAAGTTTGTGATAATTTGTTATGAGATCCCTAGTAAACTAATACAAAGTCTTGACCAGTAAGAACAGAAAAGGAAATTAGACATGTAGGAATTGGAAAGGAAGAAATAGAACTATCACATGTGATATGATTGCCAATACAGGCAAAAGTCTAAAATAGCGTACATAAATCATTAGAATTAGTATAGTTTCTAGCAAGGTGACTGGATAGTAAATTAGTTTAGGAAAATCAACTGCTTATCTATATACTGGAGAATACAAATAAAGTTTTCCTATTTGTTATTATACCAAGAAATAACAAAAGATAAACCAGAGTTTCTCAGACCTTTTTATTTTTACTTTATTGAAAACATTAGAGAAAACTATAGATTCAATACCATTCCAATCTAAGTTCCAGTGGGATATTTTGAGGAGCTTTTCAAGTTTTTCTAAAATGTGAAGGAAGAGTAAAGTTCTGAGGACAAAAAGTAAAATAAGGATACAGGACTTGCTCTACCAGGTGTCTACATCTGTTGTAAGGCCATACACAGTGATTCTCAACTAGTCATGTAATCAATGGAATGTTTGAAAATGATGGAAGTGGTCATGGTGATTCATCGGTTGCATGTAACTCCCAGTGCTCATTACATCAAGAGCCTCCTTAATGCCCATCAACAATTACCCCATCCTCCTACCCACTCCCCTCCAGCAACCCTCAGTTTGTTCCCTATAGTTTAAGTGTCTCTTGTGGTTTGCCTCTCTCTCTGCTATTATCTTATTTTTCCTTCTCTTCTCCTACGTTCATTTGTTTTGTTTCTTAAATTCCACATATGAGTGAAATCATACGCTATTTGTCTTTCTCTGACTGACTTATTTCACTTAGCATAATACCTTCTAGTTCCTTCTATGTCATTGCAAGTAGCAAGATTTCATTCTTTTTGATGGCTGAGTAATATTCCATTATATACAGCTATACCACATTTTATATATATATACCACATCTTCTTTATTCATTGTCCATCCATTGATAGACATCTGGGCTCTTCCCATAGTTTGGCTATTGTGGACATTGCTGCTATAAACATTGGGGTACAGGTGCCCCAATGAATCACTATTTTTTATCCTTTGGATAAATACTGAGTAATTGCTGGGTTCTGGGTAGTTCTGTTTTTAACTTTTTGAGGACCACCCCCTCCCCATACTGTTTTCTGGAGTGGCTGCACTAGTTTGCATTCCCAGCAACAGTGTAAGAGGGTTCCCCTTTCTCTACATCCTTGCCAACATCTGTTGTTTCCTGAGTTGTTAATTTTAGCCATTCTGACCAGTGTGAGGTATCTCATTGTGGTTTTGATTTGTATTTCCCTGATGACAAGTGATTTTGAAAATTTTTTCATGTGTACATTAGCCATTTGTATGTCTTCTTTGAAGAAATGTCTGTTCATGCATTCTGCCCATTTCTTGACTGGATTTTTTATTTTTGGGGTGTTGAATTTGATAAATTCTTTATAGATTTTAGATACTAGACCTTTATCTGATATGCCATTTGCAAATATCTTCTCCCAGTCCATGGGTTATCTTTTAGTTTTGTTGACTGTTCCCATTGCTGTGCAAAAGCTTTTTCTCTTAATGAAGTCCCAATAGTTCATTTTTCCTTTTGTTTCCCTTGCCTCTGGAGACATGTCTAGAAAGAAGTTGCTGTGGCCAACGTCAAAGAGGTTGCTGCCTGTGTTCTCCTCTAGAATTTTGATGGATTCCTGTCTCACATTTAGGTCTTTCATCCATTTTGAGTTTATTTTTGTCAATGGTGTGAGAAAATGGTCCAGTTTCATTCTTCTGCAGGTGGTTGTCCAATTTTCCCAACACCATTTGTTGAAGAGACTGTCATCTTTCCATTGGATATTCTTTCCTGCTTTGTCGAAGATTAGTTAGCCATAGAGTTGAGGGTCCATTTCTGGGTTTTCTATTCTGTTTCACTGATCTATGTGTCTGTTTTTGTGCTGGTACCATACTGTCTTGATGACTACAGCTTTGTAATACAGCTTGAAGTCCAGAATTGTGATGTCTCCAGCTTTAGTTTTCTTTTTCAATGTTACTTCGGCTATTTGGGGTCTTTGGTGGTTCCATACAAATTTTAGAATTGTTTGTTCTACCTCTGTGAAAAATGTTGGTGTTATTTTGATAGGGTAGTAATTAAGGCAGTGTAAGATATCCGTGGAAATTAGATATATTAAATAAGTGACATTGCAGGTCACTGAGTGAAGGTTAGTCCATGCAACAAATGGTACGAGGATAATTCAGTATTGTTACGGGATAAAATGACCTTCAATTCCTACTGCACATTACATTTTAAGTAAAATCTTTTATTTTTTAATTTTTTAAAAAAGATTTTATTTATTTATTTGAGAGAGATAAAGCATGAGCAGGGAGAGGGGTAGAGGGAGAAGCAGATTCACTGCTGAGCAGGGAGCCCTATGCAGGGCTAGATTCCAGGACATTGGGATCATGACCCAAGCCAAAGGCAGACACTTAACTGAACAAGCCACCCAGGTGCCCCGTGTAAAATCTTTTAAATTATTAGAAAATGAAAAGGTTTCTTGAAGACCCCAAAGCACTAATAATAACACGAAAAACAGATGACCATAAAAGAATTTAAAAAGAATCACAAAATGTGAGAAGACATTTCCTAAACAAATAACCAACAAACCATTGGTATCTATAGCATATAAAGTATCCGAGTCAAGGCAATAAGAAAAAGATAAGCAACTTAATAAAAAAAATGGGCAAAACATAAAAGAAGTATTTTATAGAAGATATATAAATGAGAAATAAACATATAAAAAATGCTCGGTCTTATCAGTAATGAAGGAAATGAAAATTAACAACCCAGTGACATTTCATACTAAAATGGCAAAAATTAAATCTGGCAATATCCAGCTTTAGAAGAACGTGGAACAAAGGAAAAAGAATCTTCCAGCATTGGGGATGTAAACCTCTCAGAAAGCAATTTGGCAGTATGTTCAGCTTTGCCACCCACTATATATATAGAACTGAACATTCTATGAGCACTTCTAATCTGATGTTTTTTATCCAATTATTTCATTTAAAGAAATTTCTGATTAAGTCTTGTTAAATTTATTTTATGATCCAATAACAACTTCTAAGCCACGGTTTGAAAAAAAGATTTGTTTGGTAGAATCTCATTTGTTATCCTGGAAACAGGATAATTCAAAATTTTCATAATGACGTTGTTTATAACAGAAAAAAAGGAAAATGAAAACAATTGGATTGCCCATCAATAGAAAAAGAAATAATGAAATTGTGATATATTCAGACAAAGGAATATCTTATTAACAATGAAAATGAACTACTGCAAAACATTATTGAATCTTAGAAATATGTCTTTGAAGGATGAAAGCAAGGCATGGATTAATACTTACAATATAATTTTTATAAAGCTAATACAGAAAAAAATTATCTAAATTTTAGATTATATACATTCATGATTAAACTTTTAATAAGAAAAGAGAAAACAAAGGAATGCTAAATCCAAAATTCAGAGTAATGGTTACCACTCAGCAATGAACTCAGCAATGAACTCAGAAAAGTATGCCTATGGCTGCAATGACGTGGTTCTCACGTCAGTGAGTGGGTTTATTTCTGTTTGTTACTTTACTTACAATTTACCCAAATATTATACATCAAATATTGCATAATGAAATATTTTTTTAAAAAGCTGAAAAATAACCCTTTAATAGTCCAAGGTTTTGAAATCTGAGATGCCATTGAGGTAGACGCTAACACACACTTCTTAATTTCCATGAAATAAGTAATAGATGGCAGGGGAGAGCCATGCAAGAACTTTCTGGCAGGTTTATTGGATTCTGAATGAGTTACAGAGGGAGGTGTATCTCCTGGGACACTTTAGTGTGGGTTTGACAGTCATATGTCTTCTGTGGTTTGGGAGTGGTCTTGTCTAAGGCAAGGATTGATGTTCAAGGGATGGATTAGAAGACCTCTTTGATCCTCTTCAGCACATGGTCCTTGGTCCTTCAGTCCTGCCTTGACAACGGCACAGCCTCAGTCTCTGCCTCTGTCTACCTTCAACAGTGTGCCAGGGGACGCAGGCATTCTATCTTCCCGTGGATGGTATCCTTGGACAAAACATTCATCAGAGGGGCAGATAAATCTAACAACCTCAACTATCAACCCTGGACTTTGAACTTTTCACCTTCCTCAATGAATGTTAGCGTCTGTAGGGCCTAAAGGGAGTAGATACAAACACATTCGTACTATGCATCACTATGTGAAGAAGTCTACGTAATGCACTTATTAACGAAATATTAAGAAAGGTATGTATTAGATATATATTATATATATATAACTAAATGTACACACATGCATATTATACATATGCACAGGTATACATGAAAAAGTAATTTCTAAAGAAGATCCTGCAACTAATAACCATGGTTTTAGAGACTGAGAGTGGCAACATTCACATTGCCAGTCCTTGGTGGCACCCTCAGCAGTATCTTGATCAAGAAAGCCAACAACTCAGCATCCTTAGTTCCCAGGGATGCTTCTGCGTGCAACCTGGGCTCATTTCACTCCAGCTACAAGATGGAACTTCAGAACCCGAAACCAGCCAAGGGCTTCTCACTTAGATCACAGCCACAGGAATATATGTTACACTACCACACTTGATGATAAGCTTATACTTCAAAATAATGTGAGATTCAGGGACACAAGTATCTTCACACTGGACTTTGAAGGTTCATCAGACAAATTCAGTAATCTTCCCCACACCCCAATCTGGGGCAATGCACATTAATATACAGCTTCGCTTCTCACAGGGTATTTTTATTTTGTTAAGATTTAGGGTGACTTCATGAAGTGATTTTTATTTCGTTTCTTCCATTTGGAAAAGCTTGGAGGGCTTAGAATATCTGTTCACAAGCAGAACATAAAACAAGTTTGTTTTCTAAAGAAAGGAAATTCCAACTCCCTTGAAAATGTCTCATTTATTATTTGGGCCAGAGAGAGGAGGGCATGCTCCAGAACTTTTTTTTCCTGCTGCAGTAAAAGATTTTTACAATAATGATATATCTGTATATTAATTGTGTCCTTTAAACTGAATAAATAAAATGGAGTAAAAAAAAGAAATCATTAGAATGAAATGAGACGTGAGCCCTGCGTATGATGTAACACACATGACCACAATTTTTCGTTTTCAAGGCAAATGTCTGTGTTCAATTTGCCACTGGAGTCTTGCAGCAAGCACCATACTTCCCCCAGCCACCCCCACCCTCGGAGCAGCAGCCAGCTGCAAGACAGATTCCCACCCAGACGGAATGCAGGTGAAACATCAATACAGCAAGAGCCCAGGCAAGAAAGGGCATGTGGAGTTTGGAGAGTTTTAGAAAATTTTATTGCAGGAACACATGTGTTAGTGCAGCAGATGGAAGCAATTATGGCAGGAAAACTTTGCCCTATCCTTAAAACCAAATTCCAATAGTGTGAGCTCAGGCTAATGACTATCCTTGAGGACAAGTAAAATCAGACCACAGTGAGTTTTGAAGACTGACTTCACATCGCATCGGGTCATGATCCGCACTGCTAAAAACTCATCAAAACTTGATATTATCTCTACCTTATTTCTAACTGGAAAGGGATGTGACCTCAAACTCACTCATCTAAAATTAACATGCTTTCCTGTAGTCTCTGCTAAAAACCTCATCTGACACTGGTATTTTATAGTTTGACTTGTAGGAAGTACAATTATGATTGCTAATGAATTGCATGATTATTCCAGATAGGACACATTTACTTTGTTTGGATATTTCTGTGCATGTAGTCCTCTTTGAAACGTGCTTCTTCTCTTTGAAGGAGACAGGCAGATACCTGACATCTCCCTTAATAAATAGTATCAAGGGAGCTAAGATGAAGAAAATAAAGCAGAATGAGGTTGAGTGCTAAATCTGTGACCTATAAAACAGTCAAAAGGATTAGAAATAAATCCAGCCCCATGAACTCTCTTGTCTAAGGGTTTATTCTGCAGACCTAGGCACTAAAGTAATTTTTCTCCCTCTTTGGTGTTGTCATATGATTGTCTCTCCTTACTGGTGACACTCAAAAAACCTGGCTGGTAATGATTATGGATGTATAGATGGGTGTTTGTTTAACAGTGATGTAGTATCGCTTATAGGAGTAGTTTAACTCCTTTACTCTCAAGGGACCGCTGCCCGAAAGATGTACTGAAAAAGGACCAGAAGGTCTTGAAAGGTATGAAAACTCAGGGCCAAAAAGGAATGAAGTAGGTTGTTCAGTTTCTTAATCAGTCTTCTGGCAATATGCACAGGCTAACTTCCTAGTGAAAGATGAAATAATTTAGATACTTCAGATTTGACTTTTAAAATATTTTGTTATTCTAAGCAAAGGAGTGAATGATGATATAAGCAAATATAATATTGGTTTTAAGCTATTTAGTTAAAGACACAAGGCCAAATTCCAAAGGTAGTTCAGACAATGATGCCAACTTATTGCACATACATAGCTGGGAGGAACGTGCACACAGCATCGTAGACAGAGCATAGACAAAAAGTTGGAAAGTGCAGCTTCCATTCCTGGTTATTTCACCCACTACACTTGCGACCTTGAGCAAGTGACTTTACTTGTCCAGTTTTCAGTGGCCTTATGCAAATGGGAATAATACCTGCCCTGCCTATTTCATTAATTAAGAAATGAGAAAATACATTTGAGGGGCGCCTGGGTGGCACAGCGGTTAAGGGTCTGCCTTCGGCTCAGGGCATGATCCCGGCGTTATGGGATCGAGCCCCACATCAGGCTCCTCCGCTGGGAACCTGCTTCTTCCTCTCCCACTCCCCCTGCTTGTATTCCCTCTCTTGCTGGCTGTCTCTATTTCTGTCGAATAAAAATAAAAAAATAAAAAAAAATCTTTAAAAAAAAAAGAAAAGAAAATACATTTGAAACTGTAAACAGACATGTGTGTGCATAGGTGACCCAAACAAGTACAATCTCCCTGGTTTCTAAATCTGTAAGCCTTATTTTCAGATCTACTTACTGAGGATCCCTAGATAGTGATGTGGGTTTCATTTGGGGACACCAAGTCACTTTCCCGTAGCAAAGGGAATCAATTCTTCAGAATTCTTTGTAAATATATAAGCCCAGCAAATGTGGTTGTTGAGAAGAACAAAACCCTCACTGTGAAATTCACTATATTGAGCTTCTTGGCAATTGACTTACTCATACGAGCATTAGTTCAGCAAATAATCCAGAGCTCTTGTTATCTGTCATGCTTTGTGCTAGATACTGAGGATACAGTGATGAGGAACAGAGGGTGACATAACTGAAGTCAGATCAGATGCTCAACAGAAGCTTGGGGCTGGGCGGAGGGGCAGAGCAGCATCAGGGAACTGCCCGGGCTTGATCATTGGGCTGAAGAGCCCCAGACCGAAATCATGTGGTCCTAATGAAAAAGCAGAGACCGATGTTCCTGATGAGCTAAATTAAAAGTACTGAGAAGATAATTAACCATGGAACGCAGCTTCATCATCCCTTCTGTAGCTAGTAGCCCCACGGGCAGCATCTGAGGCCCAAGTCTAAGACTCTTATCCTTTATCATTTGGTTTGTCAGAAGACTTAGTCACTTCTATTTCAAGAAATATCTCAAATCAATTAACTCTCCTCAGCTCCCCAGTGCCACCTCTCCAGTGCATGGTGCCATCCTATATCAATAGGACTATGGACGGTCTTCCTATTTCATAAAAAAAAATCAGAACATATTACCTCTCCACTTAAAACCCCTTTAATAGTTTTCCATTCTTTGAAAAGTAAAATGCAAATCCTTCCATTGTCTGCAAAGTCCAACTTTCTTCTTAGCTTCATCTCCTTCCATATTCCACCTTCTAAATGAGCTGCTACCATCCTGATCTTATTTTCTGAGAGCCCGGTATGCTCTTTCTTGTCTAGGTGCCTTCAGCCTACATATTCTGCATGGACTATTCTTCCCTAGCTCCTGAAATAGTTGGCTTCTTCTCATCTTTCATATTCCAACTCAGAAGTTGCCTCATCAGAGAGGACTGCCCGAACAGAAGGTGGCCCCTTACGCCGGCGCACTAATACTTCACTCTGTTGACTTGCTTCATGGCTGCAATATTGCCATCTATAAGAAATATATTATTTGGTCATTCAGATGGCCATATATATTTCTCATATATATTTGGTCTTCATCCAGTATTCCTGGCTCACAGCTCCTAAACCACGTGGAATTTATACTGATAAGAGCAAGGAAGGGGTGTTTTGCTATGTTAATGAGGTGACTTTTGGAAAGCCCTTAGGTAACTTAAGGATGGGGGACTGGTTGCCAGTGGAACCAAACTTGTGATTGGAGGGTTAGAACTTTCAACTCCTCCTACCCAACCTCCAGGGAGGGGAGAAGAGCTGAAGATTGAGTTTGTTTGTCAATGGCCAATGGTTTAATCAATCATACTTATGTAATGAAGCTTCCATAAAACCCCAAAAGGACAGGGTTCAGAGAGCTTCTGGGTTGGTGAACATAGAGATTTGAAGAGAACGGCATACCTAGAGAGGACATGGAAGCTCCACCCCCTTTTCCCATATCTTGCTTTATGCATCTCTTCTATCTCGTTGTGCCTGAGTTATGTCCTTTTATAATAAGCCTGTGATCTAGGATATAAAAGGCTTCTCTGAGTTCTGTGAGCTGCTCTAGCAAATTAATTGAACCCAAGGAAGGGGGACCTCTGAATTATAGACAGTTGGTCAGAAGCACAGGTAACAACTTAGACTTGCAACTGGCATCTGAAGTGTGTGTGTGTGTGTGTGTGTGTGTGTGTGTGTTAGGGGGGAGCAGTCTTGTAGAACTGACCCCTTAAGCCATGGAATCTGATGCTATCTCCAGGTAGTTAGTGTCAAAATTGAGGTGAATTGTAGGAAACCCCACTGGTGCCCAGACAACTGCCTATGGGTGGTGTGGAAAGACCCTCCACATATTAGGAATTGGGTCTCAAAACACCCAAAGAATGACATATATTATAATCTGTTATTTGCTCTCTTCCATCCCCCACCTCCCCAATATTTTAGTTCCATGATGACATGGCCTTTGTCTATCTTACACATTGTTCATTCTCACCATCTTATACTATGCCTATCATAACGTAAGCAGAACTGCTCAAATACTGACAGAATATATGAACACTGTAAACCAAAATCTGCTCATATTTTGTTATAAACAAGGTTGTAAGAATACACAAGGTGAATCTAACTTGGAAACAGTAATGACACCAAAACAGATGACAGAGAGGCAAGGAAAGAAAGCTTCTTAAAGCAGTACCCAGCTGGGTGCAGAAATACAAAATGGCTGTTGCCAGGTCAAAAGAGAAGTAAGAGGCTATTTCACGCAGTAACAAACTATGAACAATGGCAAGGCCTTATTCCTAGGAATCACACATTTAAGGGTTTAATACAAACAGAGCATCAAGTGGGTCATTGCTTTGCAACATGTAAGGCTGAAATGGCTCCCAGCTCCTGAAGAGTCCAATGTAACATGCTATGATGTTTGTGCTTTATTTAGGGGACAACAGGAATCAGCAAAATTTATTAGAAGGGGAATATATAATCAGATTTGATTTTTAGGAAAATAGATGTGAGAGGTGATGCAATAGAATGAGTAAAGACTGGAAAGGGAAAGATACTTGGAAAAATTTCCAGTTGACCAGGCAGTAAGTGATGAGGACCCGAGGTAAGTAAGGCAGAGGTGGCGGGGAAAAAGAAGGGGGGTCAGCAAAGAGACAAGTGGTGGCTGACGAGGAAGTGAGCTGACAAGGAAGATACAGAGAGAAACTGTGGTTTTTAATTTATAGGACTGAGTGGATTGGGATTCAACCAGCTAAACTCAAAAACAGAGAAAAATCAAGTTTTAGCAAAAGAACAAGACATCAATTCTGCTTTTTATTTTATAAAAACTTTTTTTCAAATAAGCAGTAAATGCTTGATTCAGAAAACTTGGGGTACACAGAAGAAACGCAAAGGAAGACAATCCCCCTGATTCCTACCTCCTAACTACTATCATCAGTGCAGATTTGCTGGGGGGCACTATGTGTGCACATAGATGTAGAGGGTTTTGTTTCTTCATTTGTTTCCGTTTTATGTAAATAGAACCGTAACTCACTTTTTCATATCATAATGTATTACACACATTTTACAAAGTAAAATAAATGTTTTATTTATCTGTTTTATAAAGTAAAATATTTACAAAGTAAATAAATGTTGTCCAACACCATAATATTTTAATAGGCTCATAAGATAGTGCATTATCATATGGATACACTAAATTATATTTGGCCAATTCCCCATTGTTGAACACTCAGTATTTTTAAGTTTTTATTACTAAGAATACTGTTGTAGTGTTAGACGCAACTAATGAATCATCGAACTTTACATCAGAAACCAGGGATGTACTCTATGGTGACTAACATCATATAATAAAAAAACATTTAAAAAAAATAAAAAAATAAAAAAAATACTGTTGTAGTGAACACTTTTTACAAATGTATTTTGAAAATACTAAAATTGCAGAACCTGAGAGGCATACACAAGAAATAAAACTTCTATTTTTAAATCACTTTTTATGTTCCAAATACTGTACTAAGTGCTTTACAAAAATCATTTTATTCAATCCTCACTACTCTATGAGTAGATATTGTTAACCCCATTTCACAGATGATAAAACAAAGGCTTAAAGGAGATAAGTATTTTGTGTGGGTTCACACAATCACCGAAGCAAGGATCCCATTATAGCATAAAACCCCACATTCTTAATCACCACCCTATGCCACCTCTCAGATGGCATTTGGAAATATGGACTTGAAGCTCAATAGAGAGTAGATATTAAGTTTTATGAGTCATCAACATCTAGATGAATGGATCTCAACCCAGCTGTTGATTATCACCTGGAGAACTTTCAGATCACATCACTTACCCTAGAACAAGTTAATCAGAATTTGTGGTCCAGAGAGGGTGGAACCCAGGCATTAGTAGGTTTTAAAGGGGCTCCTGGTGTTGCTAATGTGCAGCTATTGCTGAGAATTATTGATCTAAAGCAATTGAAACCAAGGATGAGATTGCCACGAGGCAGCACACGGGGGGAGCCAGGACACTGCAGAACAACTCCACTGAAGTTGCGAACAGGGCTCCAAGAAAGGAGACTCAGGAATAGCACACAAAGAAGTGAAAAGCAAGCCAGGAGAGGTATTCTGGGGGTTATGGAAGAAAGAGTTTTAGCAACAATATGTATGTGAAGTCTAACACATGCCCAGAGATATCATTCAACCACTTCAAATAATTTGCTGTAATAATCTCTGGGTGATATATTGATGTAAATTACCCCCTCCTTGATTTGCCAACTAACCTTCTCCAGGATAGTTCAGGGTACAAGTCCTTGGTTGCCCTGTTTCTACATTGCTCTGTTGTCAGTCTGGTTAGTTTATTTCTATATCCCATAGTCATCTACCCTGCCAAGGTTGCTTATAAGCTGATGGAAAATGCTGTGTTGGAGTAAAAACTTCGTTTCAGTTCAAGGCAGTGACTTTCTGTTACTTGCTTCAAATATACAGACTTCAATAAGCATACTTTTTCATGTATTAAATCATTTATTATACATAATATATATTGCATAATAGTATATGTAATTTATTAATGTAGTTATTTAAGTAGATCACACATTGTGTTAAATAATGTGCTAATTAGCAATTATAAAATATGTTAATCTCCTCTAACATGTTATGACACAATTTAACTTCTCACCAGCATATTCAATATCAATGTCTTTGTCATCATCAGAGATCTATTAGTAATCTAAAATATTTCCCAAAGTCTCTCAAGTTCCTTTCTGTTTTTAAGACAATTATTTTGAAACTATAATATATAAGACTGTAGCCAGAAATTCCAAGCCATACAAACATGTTGATTGATATTTTCTATATTACCTATATTTTCTATAATATCAATACAGGTGTTTTATTTATCCTAAAGCACATATAAGACATAGCTATGCACTATCCTGATTTTTCAAATTATTTATTATATTTTACAACATGACATCTCATATATGTCATTTTTTATTTTGTTTGGATCCTCCCGTACTTAGGGCTGAGAAGGACTTAGACATACGTAGTTTACTGTGGAGGTGACTTCAGGAAGCAGGATTGACAGCAGGGAGAGTGTGGCCAGAAAAGAGAAAAGAGTAAGTATAGAAGACAGAATATAGGTGTCACTGCTGTGGGCAGCAGGACTGCAAATAGAAGGTCAGTTCCAGCAGCATCTCCTGAGAAGTATCAACAGTATCTTCCAGAATTGTCTGTCTGAAGCCTGGAAGGCTGGAAGATTCATGCACTGACTCCTATCCCCCATTGGTTGAGGGTGACCTGGGGTCCTTGTTTCCCATCACTTGCATTTCAAGGATGCTGTTGTGCAGTGGCTCCAGTGGGCCCTACGGCTCTTGAGAGGATACTGGGGCAGAAAATCTGCTCGAGATAGACCCCATTAGCATCAGGAGTGCATCAGAAATGGCCAACAGGAGATTTGGTTTGAGCAGGTGTGATGTAGGCCACCAAAGGCCTCTACCACAGTTCTAAAATTCAGAGTATTACACACTGTTCTGACTTACGATGGTTAGACTTAAGATTTTTCAACTTTATTATTTTTTTTCAACTTTAAGATATTTCAACTTCAACTTTTGCAAAAGCGATACACGTTCAGTCAAAACCATACTCATACGGTAAGATCCTCTCTTGTGATTCTGGGCATTGAGTCGTAGCTCCCCATCAGCCCACAATCATGAGGGTCAACAATACACTCACAACATTTTGCACCCATCAACCCTTCTGTTTTCACTTTCAGTCCAGCGTTCAATAATTTACACGAGATATTTGACCCTTTATTACAAAATAGGCTTTGTGGGAGATGATTCTGCCTAGCTGTAGACTAACGTAAGTGGTCTGAACATATTTAAAGTCAGCTGAACTAAGCTGTTAGGTCCAGTTGGTTACATGTATTAAAAGTGTTTTTGATTTAATGATATTTTTAAACTTACAGTGGGTTTACTGGGAGGTAACCCCATCGTATGTTGAAGATATGTACATGGTTTCTAGTGAAAAGCAACAGAATCTCCTGCTGCAGACTTTCCAGTCCCTCATTTCCTGCTACCCAGAAAGTAATTTTCAACTCATTTGGCTATTTATAATTTTATTTCTAATAATATGATTATTCTACTTTTTATTGATTCATCAATTTTAGACATTTTCTATTGACTTCCTATTACGAATAATAAAGATTTAGCCCTCTTCCCAACATATGGTCTCCACATGTAGAATTACCATTGCCCATCCTCCTAATACATTTAAATTTTGATTTGGGGTACTGTTATAAATGTTATAAATATCATTAAATGTAAATATATAGATATTATTCACAGCTGAAAACCACAGTGTTATATTTCCTTTCCTGTCCAACTTTTGTTTTCCTGGAGATATAGGGATTTTTTTTCAGTTGCATTTCACCATAAAGGGTTTAACTTTATACTTTTTATCAAACGAAAAACCTCCACCATATATTCTTTCAAATTCATTTTTCTGAATTGGAAGCAATCCTGCTGAAGTCCTTCATTTCTTTCTTCTAGTCTGGAAAACCTATCCTAGGTCATCGTGGACTTTTTCACAATCATCCTGAGTTTCTCTTCTTTTCTTATGTTGATGCAAGTTTCTCTTGAGTCATCATTTGTTTCCTTAAACCTATGCCTTCCTCTTATTTGTGCCTTCTCTGGTAAAGAGCATACAGGAGTTGCTTTTATTTTTTGAGATCTTACTTCTGTAAAAATATCTTTATTCTACCTACCCTCACTGATAACTAGTTTGGCTGGGTATACAATTTTACATAGAAAATTCTCATTGCTCAGAATAAGAATGCTGTTGCATTTTAGCTTTCAATCTTGCACGGTACACTGGGGTCATCCAGTTTTCTAATTCTTTCAATATATCCTGCTGATTTTTTTTCTGATTTTTTTTCTTACCCACAATAATTTATATGCAGATTTTTATACGACATGCTGTGCATTTCATGCGCCATTTCAATCTGAAATTCCATGTCCTTCCATTCTCAGAAGTTTTCTTTTATTAGTTTTTCATAACATCCTTCTTGGTTTTCTCCCTATTTTTTTCTAATTCATCATTACTTTGTCTTCCTGGTTTATTTTTAGGATGATTTCCTTTTCTATTATTCAAATTTCTGTTTCAACTTAAAACTTTTTCTCGGGCTCAGATTTGTCCCTTGTGAGTTTTTGTTGTTGTTTGCTGACTTGTTTTTAGTACCCTACCCTTGTTCATCCTGCGTTGTCCTGAAGCTAATGGTGTTTCCTTTGTTGTTCACTCTTTAATGTCTCCTGAATTGCTGTACAAAAATAAATTCTCTAAGGATATAATTACTGATATTTTGGATGTTTTCTCCTGCTCCCTGCGCTGCATCTGTTTCATACAAATTTCCTTATCTGTTTATCTGAGCTTGGATCTTTCTTGTCAGAAGCATCCCATGAATGCCTATTGATGTATGGCAATCCACTAATTCAGAATACCAAGTCACTGAGAAGCCACTTTGAAAGATCTGTGTGTGCAAAGAGCATTTGTCACCTGGTGAACTTCACTGTGGGATGGTTAGGAGGACTTCTGGCCATTTTGATGGGAACTTGAGATGTTGGAATCTCAAATTCTTTTTTTCTTCTAACAGTTTCTCCAGAGATGAATGCTCTCCTCTCCTCTATTCCATCTTTAGGCTTGGCTGCCCATTTACTAGGAGCAAAACAGAGAGAAGAGGCTTGAAGCTTCACTGTACAATGTATTTACTTTCTCTTATTCTTTCTGTTTTCACCTTGGCACATGACTCCACGCTCTACTGTGCCTAAGATCCAGACTCTGGTGACTCTGTGGTTTAGTTTCTTCAGAGCATATTTATGTATGTATGTATGTAATCTCTATACCCAATGTGGGGCTCAAGCTCACCACCCCAAGATCAAGCGTCACATGCTCTACCGGCTAAGCCAGCCAGGTGCACTTTACTTATTTATTTTTGATTGAAGTGTAGTTGACATACAATATTATTTTGGTTTCAGATGTACAAGATAGTGATTTGACAATTATATATATTACAAAGTGCTCACCACAGTAAAGGTAGTCACCATCTGTCACCATACAAAATTATTACAACACTATTGACTATACTCCCTATGCTGTACTTTTTGTTATCACGACTTACTTATTTTATAACTGGAAGTTTATACCTATCAATCCCCTTCACCTATTTTGCCCATTCTCCACCCCCTTCTAGCAACCACCAGTTTGTTCTCTGTATATATGAATCTGTTTCTGTTTTTTGTTTGTTCATTTGTTCTGGTTTTTAGATTCCACATATAAGTGAACTCATATGGTATTTGCCAGAGAATAAGCCTGTGCTTTCTTAGCAGGGTGGAGGATGGGGTGCAGCAGAAGGTGGGGGGATCAGCAGGATCTGAGAGTCTAACTGCTTCTTATGTATGTATTCAGACTTCCAGGTAACGTTCCTAAGGTCACCTCACCTCTCACCCTTATCTTCTAGGAGAAAAAGCCAGTGCCTTGATCCCTCGTTTTTCTGGTTTTCTTTTACATGAATAAATTTGCTTTTCCTTGGTACCCCTTTCTAATGGCACTTGGGGTTCAGCTTTCTTTGGTCTCCTGAATCAGTTACTTCTAATCCATTTATTTTCTTCTTCTATATGTTCCAGCACAATTCCCATCTACTTTCACCTTCCCTCCTGTTCCCTTTGTACCTGTGAGATTATACTTTGAAAATTCCTTTACAGTAATTTTTAAAGGGTTTCAGAAATACAAATGCATATGTTCATGCCACCATATTTAACCAAAAGTCCCAACAATGTATACTTCTGTTGCTGCTCACATTTTGTTGCTGTTACTGAACAAATTCATAGAACAAAACAACTGTAGGGTGGGCAGTGGAAAGGAGAGGACAGTCATCATATCATGTCTATATGCTAGATGCTAGGTGCTTTGCACATACAATTTTATTGGATCCTTACAATCTGTGTTCTGTAATGGCCATTTTACAGATAAGGGATCAAAGTTCATAAAAAGTAAGTAGTTTGGCCAAGATCACAAAGTTAGCTAGAGAAAGTCTCAATTCAAAGCCTATGTTCTTTTCAGTGCATCAGTGGTTGTCCCCCAAGTAATTTCTCTAAAATGCAAGGGAATGTCTCAGAATGCCAACTTATACCAACCACTGTTGCACAGAATTATAAGCATCTGATATTTCACTATTTTTTAAAGATTGATTTATTTCTTTGAGAAAGAGAGCGAGCATGCCTGTGAGTGGGAGGGATCGGCAGAGAGAGAGAGAGAATCTCAAGCAGACTCCATGCTGAGCACAGAGCCCAGTGTGGGGCTCTATCCCACAACCCATGAGATCATGACCTGAGCCGAAACCAAGAGTCAGGTGCTTAACCACCTGAGCCACCCAGGCGCCCTCAGCACTCTTTATGATAAATGCTATCTCAAAGATTTTCTCTTAAAAGTATCCTTTAGTATACTTCTTTAGAAGTAATTTTTGCTTGACTGTTTAGCGGAATAGGGGGAATCTACTTTGGTGCATTGCCCTAAGGCTTAAAGTTTGGGTTTGTTGTTTTAACCCCTTCATATCAATTGAGTTGCTGTATAATCATCCAGCATTCTCAGGAAGCTAGATGTCACCACCCCTAGAGGCCTGGCTGAGAAGCCTGAGAAGAAGTTCCAAAAAAACAAAGCTCAATCCGTTTGGGACATTGACTTCCTTACTCTAGACTTAGAGAACTGTAGTCTCAAGCTGGAGATGAAGGGAGGGCTGAGGACATGTAGTCCAGAGCCAGGGGAGCTGGGAAGATAGAGCTGAGAATGGAAATGTGAGGCACGCTCACTTATCATATTCTTCATTAGCTGCTTTTTGCCTGAGGCCAGGAGGGGTGTAATGTGCTGGGTTTTATGTTTGTTCACTTGTTCAGCTCTGTTTATCCCACTGGCTCAGTTATTTGCCACACACTGAAGAGGAGAGCTTTTCTCTCTCGGGCCCCTCCCAGGATTTTTAGTGCCGGCCACCTGGGGAATACAGAGTTAAGGGCAGCATCCGTTTTAGCCATTCACGTAGAACTTTCTCCTTTGATTTGATCATTCATTGGTCCTCTGAGAAAGAGCCCTTATAAACTTCACCCTTATGAAAGTGATGGCTCCTCCCTTGTCCATTTCTCTTTTTCTGTGTTTTGCAGTGTCACCTCTTACCCTACCCCTAACACACGTCTGCACACACAGAGTCACAAACACAACTGAATATGGATATAAATCAAACGCTTCCTCCCAAGAGGCCTTAACTTATGTACAGAAAACAAGTTCCTTCCATTTCTTTCTAGTAAAAGCTCCTCTGAGTGGGGCTATACATCCTTATTTCCTTTCCATTTAAGGGAGACTTCATTCAGAATGAAGGTTTTTTGTTTTTTTTTTTTTATCTTCAGTGACATGCTTCTGGATTCCAAAATGCATTAGGGCTTTCATTAAAATTTATAAAGACACATATGCAGTTAATATATTAATATATTAAATAAAGACTATAATACACTTCTATAGACATTGTTATGGCACAGAGTCGAGAGAACTAATTTTATCTGACACTGTCTTTTAGCAGCCCAGAAATGTTACACTCAGCATGCCATGTGTAAGGAATCCAGGATGGAGGAGATAAAAATACACAGGAGTAAGAATCTGTGACAACATAGTCTCATGACATGCTGCTTTATTATTACTCTTAATAAGAATATTGATAGGGTAGGAAGTATTTCTGCACTGGAATAGCCATATCATTATTTCTCAGCTGTGTTATGTAAAGAAAAACAAGTACTCACTATGTTTCATATTGAAGTCTTTTAATCAGAATGTATTCCCATGCCCAGAAACAAGAGGGGGGAGAAGAAACCCAAAAGCAACAAAATTAAATAAAATAAATGCCCTGGCTGAAGACCTTGCTTCATCAAGTGTTATTAAGCTGATGAGAAAAACTGATGCGAAATTCACAGTATTGAAGGACGGGGGATGCTCTGGGGAGAGAAAGTCGATTATGGTCTTTTCACCTTTGTATGCTTGATGCTAAATGCAGAGCAAGTTTGTAAGTTAGAAAGTGCTGGTGCTGTGTGAGGTCAGCGGAGTGATTGCTGTGAGATGATTTATGGCGGGCTCAACTTCATGGTTAGTGGACAAGAGCCCCACCTCATGTGTGATTGGTGTTAGCAGTTCTTCATGACGGCACCTCTGTTGGTTTTCCCCAGTTTTACATCCTTATTCAACATTCTCTAGGAGCAATTCTTTCACTTCCTGAGCAATAAAAGAAGCTGTTTGTATTATAGATTGCCCATGATCTGTCACGCTCTGTTTTTGACACTTGACTCACGTTATTTCTAACCCTTAAGACAATCCTGCAAAATGGACATTAGTCCCATTTTACCCAAGAGAAGACTGAGGTTCAAAAGGATTTAACAACATAACTAATAAGTGATAGAAGCACATCTTTTTTTTTTTTAAGATTTTATTTATTTATTTGACAGAGAGAGAGACAGCCAGCGAGAGAGGGAACACAAGCAGGGGGAGTGGGAGAGGAAGAAGCAGGCTCATAGCGGAAGAGCCTGATGTGGGGCTCGATCCCACAACGCCAGGATCACGCCCTGAGCCGAAGGCAGACGCTTAACCGCTGTGCCACCCAGGTGCCCCGATAGAAGCACATCTTGAACCAGGTTCGTTAGCCTCAGAAGCCTGTGTCTTTTTCGACTACATTAGCAAATATTCTCTTTTTAAATTCAACTTGGGAACTCACTTTCTATAACGGTTTCTACAAAATGTCACAATTTTGATCCTGGGGGTCATGCGGCCACGTATACCCAGATGCCTCCTGCCATAGTTTGAGTAACGATATTTATAGAAATCTAGCTGACCTCAAAAAACATTAACTGGGGGGGGGGGAGGAAGAAAGAGGAAAGAAAGAAAAAGAAAGAAAGAAAGAAAGAAAGAAAGAAAGAAAGAAAGGGGAGAGAGAAGGAAAAAAGTGAATAAAATTAAGAAGCATGCAAAAATGTAGACAAACTGAAGCAAATAGAGAAATAAGCAAAACAGGCTGAGTGGCCCTAAAATCATGTAACGAGCAGTTGTTCAAAGAACAAATCCCGAGTGTTCCGTTTGGAAGAGTCCCTTCTGATGGAGAGTTGGTCGTGCTTATCAACACCTGAAAGGCGGACATAAGGAAGGACAAGTTGACCTGTGTGTGTGTGACCCTCCGGGGGAGAATGGAGACCCCGGGGAAAGTCTGGGTCGGCTATGAAGAGGGACTCCCTGCGAGTCCCAGTTCTCAGAGGAAGCTGCAGGCAGAGCAGTAGCAAGCTGTCTTGTATTAGGGGTGGGTGGGGAAAAGGCCCACCACTGAAGGGAATTAAATACAAGAAATTCAAGAATCAGAATAGAGATCGAAATAGATTTCCTTTAAAGTTTTCTTGCAGTCCTGATTGGAAACTGACAGCCCCGATGCCGCTTGCCAGATGTGGACCGCGAACACTTCAGGATGGGAATAAGCGGGCACATATTGGTGTGGGCAGTAGTTTCTTGATAATAAAATTGGATGCCATTATCAACGTGCTGTGCAGTCCTTTCCCTTTTCTTTTGCATTTGTCCTCAGAGGTATGTGTCCTGCCACAGGTTTTAGGCCAAAATGGGTAATTCATCCTCAGTGAGCACAGCCCCTGTGTTGATTAGTTAATACCAATTAGTTAATACACCAATATAGTGTCAGTGGTGAAGAAAGTGACAGACCGAATAGAAAATCACGACAGGGTGTTAAACATCAGGCAGGATGTGAGCCCTACCCCTGGTCCAGGGCTGGTCGGGACACACCCTTCCGCCCGCTGCTCCGGACTCTCTTACCTCCCTTCTGTGCGTTGCTCTCTTGCCGCACACGCCCCGGGCCAGAGAGTGCAGCGTGCGCTCAAGGCTTGTCCGCTACCCGCCAGCTCTTGTAGTAAAGCTCCGCTCTCCGAGCACGTCACAGAGCTCGAACTGCATGTAAGAGTGCTGGGTTCCTTTTTGCCTCCTCGAGGGAAGATGGGCAAAGAATAAGAGGCCTAAGAGTAGTGAAAACCGTACACCCTGGAACTGGCTTCCTTTTTAAGGGTCAAGTTGATTATCGTCATGAGCCGGGTAGCCCTGATTTTACGGAAGAATGAAGAAATTCTGCAGGTGAATATTTTTTTCTCCCAATGCTAGGAACTGAGAGAGTTCTGGGTTTTACCTAAACTAGATACTTCTAACTTAGCATCACAATGAGACTGGGGCAGTACTTATATATATACTTTTTTTTGTTTAAATTCATTGCTAGAGATCAACACCAGTGCTTAAATTCTTCTTAAGCACGTGTCTATTTCTTTTCTGTGACTAAAAACTTTTCTAAAGCAGTTCCTGCCAAGGCAGTTCTTCCTTTTGTTTGTGATCGTTCTGAATAATCTACTAACGGTGTGTGCAGAAACACATTTTAAAAGTCTATTTTTATGGAGAAGCTATTGAAAACACTTTACACTCTACCTGGATCAGTTCTCACACACGCTCCGTATACTTCTGAACATGTAAATACTGTCACGGGACCCGTAAACTGTTGTTCTTCTAGGTGAAGCGACATCAATTATTTCTTCTTATTATGTTTTTCTTGGAGGGAGGAGGAAATAGAGCTCACCCAGAGTGGAAAATTTTCTTTCTTGATAGTAAATGAGTTTAATGGAAAAATCTCAAAATATTTTGACCCAATTTCTGTCTTTGCTTAATTGCTTTAAGATACGTGCAGATTAAATGCTGACGAAAACCTTTAGCCAAAGAACGGTAAAATATTCTAGATTCCGTAGGAATAGTCAAGAACCAATGCATCCTTCCTTTGTGTCTCAGGGCTAGGTGATGAGACCTTAGATTTGCTCAGATTGTGATCTCAGAGCTGATTCGTCAGAGAGAGAGAAAAAAGATTTATTTATGGAAAAGCATTACTGAAAAGGTAAAATTGCAGAGACTACATTTTTCCCCAGGAGGAGTCATTTCTAGAGAAATACCTCCTCAGTGTTGTCCCCTCCCCCTTTCCCAAGATTTGCAGTGTACTTTCAAATATGCTGTCTTTTTGTTCTGAGAAAGCACCTCCGTATTTCTGCATGCGTGTGCGTGCGTGTGCGTGCGTGTGTGTATGTGCGTGTGTGTGCGTGTGTGTGCGTGTGTAGTGTAAACTTATGCCTTAAAAAACTGTCTCCACAACCAAACCAAATACAGAATTTTGATCATAAATTAGACCTGGAATTCCCACTTCTTGAACGTAGCCCTCCCTTGTTCGGTTCCTGGGTCTGGTGGGAGATCCCATGAGACAAAGTCAACCTCCGTCCGTGTGCGGTGCTGGGTTTTGAACTGCTTTATTAAAGGTAATTGGTTATCTTAAACTATTCTTGTGAGGACACCTGAACCTCAAATACGTAGCAAGCATTCAGGAGATTGTGCAAAGTCCCCGCAAGACATCCTCCCCATCAGGAGTTAAGAAACAAAGTATTTCTGGGGAAAAAAAAATGAAATTGTGCTGTTTTGGCAACGTTTGACAACGAGCCTTCTCTAGGTTCTTACTCCCCACAGTCCGCTTCTACCCAGCATAAACATAACCAAATTGCTGTTCAATTACATAATGGCCATTTTAATTATTATTTTGTTTAAGTAAAAATGCACATTCGTTCCCACCAAGCTCATTGTGATCGTGAAGCTCCAAACGGCAAAGCTTCCCTGGCTGCCCTGCCAGGGTCTGGGTTTTCAGGTGGCCCTCTGTTTCTCCCTGCTCGTTTGGCAGGCCTTTTGCCATTTTATTTCAATTATTACCAAAAGCTATCCACGTAGGAGTAGTTCCATAAAACTGCAAATTGCAGTTAAGTTCACATCTTAACAGCATTTCAAGTGCACATTGTAACAGAGACTCCCAGTAATCAAGTTGCAGGAAGGCTGTTATAATAGTCTTTCTCTCTCTCTGAATTGCAGCGGGAAAGGCAGATGTGGAAATTATGAGTAATGTAATTGATGATCTTAAAGCTTTTAAATACCCAAGCTCTCAACAATCAAGATCTATTTGAGTTCAGAATCTAATAAGAAGTAAATACAATAGGCTTCAATAGGACATTTTATCAAGAGCTCAGCAGCACTTTCTCTCCTCCTGCTTTTATGGGCAACATTATCATCTCATCAGCAGACAAGTTGGAGAATTTTATTGTGACACATAATCATTTTTAGTTCATCATATTTCTCCTTCTCCTTGTGCAGCTTTTTCAAAAATAAAGTTTGGTCATTAAATACACTATTTCAGAGGATTTTTTTTGTCCCTAATAGACTTAATAGGGAAGGAAGCAGGGTGTTGTTAAAACAAGCTGTTTATTGACAACTAATTTATTGTGTCCCACGGTAGGAGTCTCTATAAAACACATCAGTGTGTTAAAAATAATACCATGAAGATATTTTCTAGATACCTAGGTTCACAAAGCCTAGCTAGTGACAATTATTTCGAAACTCATCCTGCAGCGTATTCACTAGCCTGGCCCCAAAGAACGTGCATGCCATTAAGAGTTAATTCAAATGCCACATTAAATATACCTCGATATTATTTTCGTTAATATGCAAATCATTCATAATAAAAGGGTGATCTTATCTTCAGTGGGCGCAGCAATAGTGCCTGCTTACTGACGTATTCATCAGTGTCGTGGGTGTCTTCATACTATTACTGTTACATATTGTTTTCAGAAACAGGCTTGACTACAAAGAAAATTGTATTGTCTCTGCCATAATGGCTTTAAATATATTTTTTTCTCTTTCGGTGGAAAAATATCTTTGTCAAGCATACATAGGTACTGGTAATCCGTCCAATGCTATCATTTTCACATCCAGATACATACTGCTGCCAGCTAACCTGGCTTCTGAGATCTGGAATTATTAGCGTTACATTTTAAACATGAAGGAAACTCACAAAAAATGGTTTGTTTTGTTTGTTTGTTTGTTTATGAGGAAAAATCATTTTCACATTTCCATCATTTTTTTCTCTCCTTCATTTTCTATTAAGACAATAGAGAAATTGTTCATAGATGGCGGTTTTTTTCTAGCCCGAAACAAAACAAACAAACGTGTGTGTGTGAATGAATATATAATTTTTTTGCAAGATAATGCAAACTTTTCAAGGCACCAGCAATGTAAAATATAAATTAATGTTAATTTTTCTGAACGTGTCTTGTCACTTCTCAGTGGAGCAAAAAAAGGATAAAAATAGCTTCTGGAGAGGGAAACGTGAAATTTCATCATGATTGCTCCACGTTCTAAACTCTCTTACGTGTGGTGTCCAGGTAAATCCGCAAAAACCTGCAAAAAGCTTTTACGTAGCTCTGTCTCTTACATTTATGGCTTTATTGTCTCCAAAACTGAATCCTTAAAAAGCCCCCGATTCCAAATTATTCTAATATGGAAGAACAACAACAAAAAACCCTGCTTGGGATGGTAAGCCCCAGGTTAAACCATGAACCATGTCAAACCTTAATGCCTCTTGTCAGAATGTTGACTTTCAATCACAAACGTTCCTGCTCTGATTGTGCACTCAGCTATAGATGACAGGAAGAGCCCATCGATTGATTATAAATAACATTCAAATTAAATGTACAGTTATGAAAGAGAAGGATAAAAGAGGTGGAAGAATCCCCGCCCCGCCCCCGCCACCCCCCCAAGCTCTCTGTCCCAGGAGTTCCCAGAGATAAGAATTAAAACAAAACTAAAGGATCTTTGGAAGCAGGATTGTTTTGCCATGGATGAGGGATTACTGATTGGCTTTTTAACTTCAGCTTTTCCAAATAGTTTTTCAGTTATTTAATTTACTCTACATGGAGTCTATTGATTATTCAAGTTGGCAGTCAATTTTATAGGGCACCCCGCTGTTTCTTTGCTTAATGTAGTCAATGATTGTAATTGCTTGATCAGTGCAGCCCATGAAATAGGTTTTGTGTCTTTTTTACAATGCATTGATGGCTTTATCTGATGCAGCCTTGGCAGGGCCGGGTTTTACAGCGCTCCCCGGAACTCCCAGAGGTCTCTAGATTAATGGCTATGGCGAGCCTTTGGAGCTGCTGATGCAGTGCTCCAGAATGTACTCACACATCTGGCATGCCACACTTGGCGTTGGCGCCAGCGTTGTGTTGTGCAGTTACAGAATCTCTCACCAGTGCCTAGTTAACTGTTTTCACTAAGGGAATGAGATAAAAAGCCATCCAGAGAGCTGTTGGCACCCACTCTCTGTCACTGTAGTCACACATTAAAAAATTCTTTTTCAGTCTTTTTTTTTTTTTTTAAGAGGCAAATGATGTATGGAAACAACAAATTACGTGGAATGTTTATGTGTTGAACTCTGTTTGGATTCTGAAAAGCATCCCATGGGTGTTCGGATTTCCTGTAAACCAACAAGCAGCCCCCCTCCTTCCCTTCACCACCGCCTTCCCTTGGATGAGAGCATGATAGTATGAAACGCATCCAAGTTTTCCGTGTGAGCTGACAGGGGCTTTAGATTTCGAGAGAAAGGTGGATAGCAGAATCACGAACGTGAAAAAGCAGCCGGAACCACCCTCCATAGCTCATTACAATAAAGGTAATTCTCCTGTCCTTCAGTGAATCGGGTTAAATTGCTCAGGCATCATTTCCCTATGCCTCATGTCAGTGTTTCATATTTGGTACAATTTGAATTGCATTATTAGACATGTAAAATGTAGTTTTAATAAGTAGACCAAGAAAAAGTAATGAAATATGCAACAGAGTTGCATAAATCCATGGACAATATAATTATATAGTACACATACACGATTTACAATGCCCAGGATGATATCCACCAAAAAAAAAAAAAAGAAAGAAAAAGAAAAAAAATGTGATAGATTTTCAGACCAGCTGGGCTCTGAGTTGATTTTCTCAGTAGAGTCTGACGTTGAAACTGGACAGGTACAGTTTTCTTATTAGTACTTTTCTCTCCGAGTAATAAACTATAAATGAATAATGCATCTCTGAAAAGGAAAAGTCTACTGAGAAGACAGAAAATAATACTTTAAATTCCTAGGTCTACATGGAACTGAAATTTCCACTAGAGTAGCAATTGTACAAGGGTACCATAAAGATGTATGCAATACTAGTCTGCAAGCTTGTGCGCAAGACAAACATTCAAATTTTCTGAAAATAACCATTCTCATTTTTAGATTTTACAGTCATCGTGTGATGTCATTGCTAGGATAGTATCACCATTAATTCAGATTTTAATGCATTTACAATAGAAGTCCCTCCAGCAAATTCCCTCCCTCCCTCTTTACTTTCTTGGCCTTCAGACATAGTCTAAACATATTTTATCCACTTCATGCATCATCTTACATTTTATGCAACTTTCTTTCCTTATATAGAATGTTATTATTTAATAAGTTGAACAGAAAGAAGCCAGCTCAGCAATTTATACTAGTTTACGGACGGCCCAGGCTTTGAAATATGAAGAAACGCCTTTTTCTTACGGACGGCGGAAAAACATCTGACTACTTCTCCGCTCTTGATTTCATTTTACTTTGAAACATTGTAAAAATTTTGAACTAGATGTCTGAGTCACTTTTCCCTTGCTGGGCGCGCTGGGATGGTCTGTGTGGCTGGAAGCCTGCCTCCAACACCCTCGACACACACATACAGTGAGTGGCCTAATAGCTGCACAAAATACTAGAGGAACTGACGGACTCACTAATGTGCAGCTCACGAAAGGCCTTGCTTCAGACTGATCGAAGGTAACTTGTGCTAGTGGATGAGTCCGGAGACGGGGCAGCCTGAAGGCTGGGGAGATCCTCATTGTCCCTCTTAGAATGAGCACACCCCACCCTCCAGCCTCGCTCCCTCCCGCTGACACAAGCTCAGCCACTTGGTCCCTAAGGGAGACTCCGTGTATTCAGTGGAGGCCGACCCCACGCTGGGATCACCTTGATGCTGGACCTCCACTCATGCTCAGCTTGCCCAGCACTTACTTGAGGGCTGGGTCCCCCTTCCCAGACCTTTCACCCATCTGGTCTTGATTGTAGAGCTCCAGAGGGCAGGGCCTTTGTCATTTTCACTTGCCTTTTATTGTTCCTTTTGGTAGCAAGGTGTTGTACAGATGTGGGCACTCAATAAATACTACAGTGCGGAGCGTGGTTGCCCCTACATGAAAGGAAACGTGTCCCAAGTGAAAATAAAGGCAAGTGGGCTTAATCATCCATCTGCGAACAGCAAGGGACCTTGATGTGGATGAAGGGTTCTCTGTCTGTTATCTTCTCCCCAGGGTACAAAATCGTGGAAGGGGTAGTGGGGGCAGGAGGGGCTACGTTCCGGCAGGTAGATTCGAAACTCTGCTCTGGCATTCACCTGCTATGTAACAAATTATACTTAATCTCTCTGAACCTCAGTTTCCTTCGAGATAAAGCCCTTGGCTTGCCCAGGGTTGCGGGAGGATTCACTGAGACACCACAGAGAAGCCCCTGCCACTTAGAAGGTGCTCTGGAAATGTTAGTTCCACCCAACTATGCCTGAGAGCGAGGGAAGTCCAGTGCCTTGCTCCTCCTCGAATTCTGAGCCCCTGTGGTACTTCCATCTCATCTAACTTCCTTTTGCCTTTGGTTTTTATTTTCCTTTAACTTTCCTTTTCAGGCCTGGCTGTACCAATTGCTCCCTGAAGATATAACCTCAATGTAATTCAGAACAACAAAAACTAATACGACGTGCAATAGACAAATATCGTCAAGTCTGGGAGCACATTACTGTTTCTCATATGTTCCGGTATATTTCAAAGACGATCAGAATTTAATTGGTACCATTTTGTTGCCTGAATTCCTGGGGTTGAGACACACACCCTCCCTTGTCCGCGGGGTACCAGGCAGCAGACAGAGCTAGGAGTTGAGACCCAAGGCCCAGCCGAAGCAGGATGTACTGGCCAATGTACTCAAACCTGAAGTGAAAAGAGCCACAGAGGGGAGTCTTAACAAAAGTTTATAAATAAAGTCAAACAGTTAAGGCAATGGAAACCAAAAGCATAGTCTAAGATATGAAAGATGGATGTGAATATACTCGTATACATGGTGATGGGACAGAAATGGGCAACCATCAAGGACGAGCAAGGAGACTCATAAATGGTCCTGACGAGCAAGCTGGCTTGCGGTTGCCCTCAGGTTACTCGGTTAGCTCCTGGCTGCCATAGGAAGGTGTGAGGCTGTCTTAAGACAAAGGGTTGAGGCAAAAAATCCTGAGTCATGAACTCTGAGCCAGAATGCATGGGACTCTACCTACACAGAAGACAGCTCCATGGTTCTCCCAGATGGTAGATTGACTCCCTGTTTACTCTGTTGGTTAAAGAGGTCCTTCAGTGAAGAGAATTAGCCTGATGTCTCTCACACCTCTTGACGATCCAAGGACCTAGCCCTGATGCCATGCTAGTCAGAGAACTAGTCCAAGAAAAGAAGTCTTCTAGCTTGGTACATGAGACATACTTCCAAATCCACGGTCCATGGCAGCAGTTTTTTGAGAAAATCCATAGCTCTCAGGATTTTTCAATAGAGGGCACATCTGTGCACAGAGAACTCAGAGAGAAACTCTTCAGATACTCTGACATCGGTGGTTGTAACGCTCTCGTATACAGAGGAACAGCTGCCCCATTCTCCTGGAATTGTCTGTCACTGCTGCTGAGTATCAGAATGTGAGTGCTAAACTGGGAATATGATTGTTAAATAGTAAACTGAAGTTTTACCCATCTTCTGTGAATCATGTTGTATGTGGTGTTTCCACCATCAGGTCAAGGGTGTTCTGGGTGTACCAAGAAAGTACACCAAAAAGTATGCAGGAGACAGGAGTGGAACAGGGGCCGTGTCCCTGTCATGGTAAGATAAAAAAACTGATCATAACCAGGTGTCATTCTTAAATTGGGAAGGAGAGACCATTTAAGAGAAAAACATCCCTAATAAGGAATACACTATAAATTATTTGACTAATGATTTACCAAAACTTACGCAAAGTGGCTGTATTCCTAACGGCCCACTTGGTCATCTTCCCACATCAAACAAGAACCAGCATTCCTTGCACTCACCACACGTTTCCCCCACAACTAACAAGAATGAGGGCCTAAGAACAGGAGGAGGCAACTTAAAAGTGAAAAAGTTACTTTTCCTATGATTCTGAGTCACAGTGAATACACTTCCTGCCTACTGTAAAGGCCTTTCTGTTTCACATTAATGCTGGCCATGATACGACAGTGTGGCTCATATTCTGGCAGAAGGGAAGAGAGGGGCATCTCAACCAGCATTTATTGACCAATTAGCATGTCCAGGAGATAATTAAATATGCCTGGATGCCTTTACACACATGAATGTGTGTGTGTGGATATAGACCCTCTGACTTAATTTCTTGCAAATCTAGGGCATAGACATATTATATCTACTTCACTGATGAAGATCTGAAGCCCAGAGAGACGCTAAGTCACTTCTCTGAGGGTTCCACAGCTGATGAGGGACGACACATGATTTACACCCAGGGCGGCTTACTCCAAAACCACACCTTTCGCCCTTTCTCTTGATGCCTTGTGTTACCAGTAAGTGGTAAAGGCATGATTCGAAATTTGCTTCTTGAACTCTTGAAGGACTTATTTGTGGGTCTGACACCTGAGTGTGATAAACCTATCAGCTACACAAGATGCAGAGCGTCCTTCTTGCTTTGTCTCAGACATGCTGGTCGTGGTCTCATCCGGAAAGGATATATAGTGGCTGCTCTGTTCTTGGCCTTCTCTACATCGTCATGTGGAACTCCTATCTTGGCAGGAACAAAGTCCGGTGTGGACATTCTGGACTTTGACTATTTGGGTGGGGGGAGACACCTATTTATCAATAAGCTTTAAAAATATTCTAAGCACAATTGTAGAAGACCTAGCGGTTAGAGAATAGTTTCGTTCCAAACACTCACAACCCAATTTTTTTTTTTACATTCTGGACTTTGACTATTTGGGTGGGGGGAGACACCTATTTATCAATAAGCTTTAAAAATATTCTAAGCACAATTGTAGAAGACCTAGCGGTTAGAGAATAGTTTCGTTCCAAACACTCACAACCCAATTTTTTTTTTTTAATTTAAGAAGTTTATCATCCATGTAAAGGTTGCATCTGATAAGAAGTACACATACCTATGGGAATTAAAGTTTTGAAATTCTTTTCACAGTAATTCAAGTATTGCCCTTGGTTCTTACAAAGTCCCTTTTCCCATCAAAACCAAGATGTCCAATTTATTTATTTATTTATTTATTTATTTATTTATTTATTTATTATGTCAGGATGCTGCAGTTTTTATGTGGGTCGAATGCCTGGAAGAGTGCTTCAACCCTCGGCAGCCCACACTGTGTTCACGTTGGCATTGGGAGTATTTGCTCACACTTTGGTTTGCTAAAACACCATGCCGTGAGTCAGATACCCCAGCGGCACATTCTCCTCAATGATGGAAACGACGTGACTCAAACCGAAACACAGTCTTTACAAAAAGGGCTGTTAAAAATATATGTTTCCCATGATACTCTTAACCAGTGCTTTCATAAACCAATTGGTTTATAAACCAATGACCGTTAATACAATAGAATTTTTAAGCAAAAATTTCTGTGATTGGGGGAAATTTGTGAAATACCTCAAAAAAATAAAAAAGAAAAGTTTTATTTCTCTGCATTTGCATCCTTCAGGTAACTATTAGTATGCTAAGTGTACATTTCACTTACTGGATTTTATCAACGTCTAGGATTATACTTGCATGCTTAAATCAGCGTACTAGCGAGCAGCTCTGAAAAATACTGTCTCTATAGAAAAAATTTTGTTTTTTTCCAATCCCAATATCATTTCTTAAAAAAAAGGTCCTTTTTTTTTTTTTTTTACATTTACTATTCTTTCTGTGTGCCATTCAATCTGTTCACTGTAAGTAAGCAAAATCTTTGGTTGTGAAGAGTATCTTAAATCCCCCCCCCCCAGAGACTGGACTGAACGAGAAGTCGCTAGTTGTGAGTCTATGTGGACGTCCCATATATGCTGACTTGAAGACCCATGTTGAGAGTGAATCATGGGAGGTTGGCTGGACTTCAACTATGTCATTAGGGAAACTACACTCATATATTCAGTGTTCTTGTGAACTCCAGCCCTGTTAGATGTGTTTCCCCTCACATTTTTTGTGGTCCTGATTTGAGACTTTTCAATCGGTTTCAATTCCCACATCCCTCTGTGCGTCCAGATTCTGGCTGTGCCTTCCAGAGGAGGTGCCAAAATTCCATGAGAACAACGGTCCCCATGGAATTTTTGGCTTGACCAGAAGCAGGAAGAACAGGAAACGTTATTTTAAAAAGTCCCGTTTTTCACACTGCTGATGTCTGGAGAGTTGAGATAAGCTTTGAGTCTACTTCCAAATCTTTGGGTGCCCCTCCAACCGTGCTCTAAATGGGGTGTGAAACATAGCTTGCTGGGGTGGGATTGGACAGTGATCAAGATGAGACAGAATTGGCAGTAGGGCTTTTCTTCATTTAGTTTCCAGGATGATGGAGGTGAAGCTGGAGGTTTCCCATCCTAATGCCTTATCTAGGAGACAGCTCTGTGAATACTGGCCCAAAATGTTACTTTTCTTTCTTGTAAATATTATACTTTGAGTTGTTGAGTTTTAGTGAGCCAGAGAGCACAAAAATAATCTTTATTCTTGAAATATTTATACATAGAAGCATTACTGAAATAAGAATGCATGATTCCTTGGATTGGATTACACTGCTGTGACATAATTACTTCATTTTTAGTTCTTAGTGCTTAATGGAAACATGACATGGAAATGGGTGTTGGGGCAGAAACCAAGTTCTGAAAGTGCCTGTGAATGGTTAAAAAACTGTTCTAGACTTCCCCAAGTCTCTACATCCTTTTGCTCCTTTGAACTATCAACTTCTTTCTTAATTTTAGTTTAATTTTACCACCTTCAAAATATCAACTATTTTCTTAATTTTACATAGAAAAGATGTAAATCATTGCATGTTTGGAAGATAAAATGCCATAATGAGTTCTCCAAAGATTGTTATTTGATACATGAGTATTTCCCAATGTGAAACTGTAGTGTAGATATCTTAGAGCTGTTGAAGATCTTGCAAATATATATCAGGAGAGAAAACTGTTGTATAAGTTTAGGAAAGAAAAGCATCAAATATAATAATTCAGTTTTAAATTTGAAAATTATCCTTTATGACAGACCACACATATTAACCAATCCAATAACCAGTGTTCTTTAAGCAGAACAGACAAAAGTTAATACTCCGGAAATGCACAGCTCTGCAAATAATACTGGAAGTGGTCATTTATTTTCTCAAAGAATGCACAGGTTGTGTGAATATTTTATTCCTAGTTATCTAGGAATTCACGAGAATAAAGAAGAATCGAGGAAGGTTTTAGGCATTGAACACTGCTGCATAATTGAAAACAAAAGTTCATCTGCTTTTGCTAATATCTAGTGCCCTTCACGATTGAATTAGCAAGTGGATTGATTAAGTAATTCAACAACAACATTTACTAAGTGGATCCCTCACATATGCCCATGCTGAGGGCAATCAAAAGATTTGAAATGAAGGATACTTTCCTACTCACCATGGACATTGACTCCTCACGAAATAAATAGTGTCTCTAATTTTCTCCTCATCTTTCTACTCTTCAATCAAAGAACCATGGATTTCTTTAGTATTTCCTTAGCATGGCAATCTCTGGGCTTTAACTCGATCATCTGTGATACTCTTACATTTTCTCAGAATTCTCGAGGTGTATTACTGATATCTACCTATCTATCTGAGACAAGCAGCTAATGATAATACATCTCAATAAATCAGAAAACTATAAACACCCATAAGATCAGTATTCCCACAGATTCATTACCGTGGTTGGAGAAGATAGTCTCTGTAAGCAGAGGCTTAAACTTTATCTACTTATGCCTTCACAGTGAAATCCTTCAGGAAAAAGCCACATGAAGGTCACCTTGCTCATCATTTTAAAAGGATAAATTCTAGAATCTAAGAAAAACTACAAAGTTTGCAAAAATATTTGATGGCAAAATCCTGATTTTCAGAAGCAAGGAAATGCGAAAGTGACAGGTTGTTGAGGAGGTTTCCCTCCCTACAAATGCAATCATGTCAGCACTGTCAGCCCCGTTTACTCAATGACTCAAATAGCACTTTTCCTCTCTTGATGAATATTAAATACCAATGCTATTTAATAAACAACTTGTGATCACGCAACACAGAGAAGAATGAGACATAGTCCTTTTCCTGTAAGCATTGATTTCTCGTAGGACAAAAGGAGCACAAAAGAAGTCCCGCTTCCACATCTGGACGTTGGGATAGTACATTTGGGAAAGATTTCTCCAATCGACTGTAATTAAAGAGCTACTTGAACCATCACAGGATTTGAAACATGTCATAAGTATATAAATGAGTAAGCAAAAGGACAGTGTTTGGGAGATGTTTTATGATCTTTAGTGTGCTTTCACATGCACATACCACAAACATGAAATGGGAAGGATGAAGTTTATGGAAAAGAGAGAATCAGGCAAGGGACGAACAGAGCTGGGTCTATGGGCAAATTTTCTAACTCATCATTTTCCTGTTTCCATTTGACCGTATGCCTTCTCATTTGAGAATGGCTGGGATAAAAAGTGATTCCAAATCCTTAAGGGCAATGGAGGTAGTGTTATCGTAAGAATTTTTGGTATTAAAATGAGGAAGGATGGATTCTCCGTGGTTTCTGGCAGAGAAACACACAGCAGAGGACACCCTTGAAGAGTTAAAAATGAGTCTCAACATTGATTCGCTTACCTTGGCACCACTTGCAACATGACTTAAAGGCAGTGACATGTGGCAGAGAGAAATCAATAACTAGAAATCGTTAGCTATGCCATGGCTCTCGTTGGAAAGGGCAATCATTTCATTTTTCGTTGGTATTTCATGGACTTTGTCACCCTAAATTTTTTAAAAAAGAAGGGATTAAAGTGGATCTTAACGTGGAAAACATATTCGGAGAACTCTTCATTAAAGTTGCTAGCCGCCTTCCGTGTCTCCCGATTTTAGCCGATAGTGTCCGTTTGTGACTCTCCTATACATTCCACAAGAACTAATTTGTGTTATTGAGGAAAAGCTGTTGGATTTATTTACTTGGCTTTGATTAGATTAGATCTGGCCATATCGACTGGGTCATTGTGTTTAACTCCTAATACTTATGTTTTATAACATTATGATAAAAGGCTGAGAGCTTCGCATCCATGCCTGGTCGCAACCATTTACCCGTAATGTGTCTGAAAGAAACAGAGAGAAATGAAAGGAGACACTTTCTCATTCATGATTCTTTTAGAAACTGTTCCCTTGTCTTCACCCCTCCCATCCTGATATCGCATGCATGGCTTGTTCTCAGCCTGCTCTGAGACAAGCTAGGGCAGGCCCTGTAATATGATTCAAATTGCAATCTCATGTCTTGCATCCCCCAAACACCTCATCTCCCATTCAACCTGGAAACTTCATTCCAGTCCCCAATTAGACTAATATATCTGCCCGGCTCCGATTGGGGGTGATGGATCGGCTGGGAGGGTGGGGGGAGACGAGGAGGTTTTCTCAGCTCCTCTGCATTCCCATAGGCACGCAGCATTTGACAGATTGGGCAGAACCGCCACGAAAGAGTCTGACACAGATGGTGTAATTAGAAAATGCGAAGTGCGAGTGTGAAATTTATCTTTGATCAGCACCTCCTTGCCAGATTGTCATCTATGTTAATATGATGATGGCTTCTTGGAGATGGATAGAAGGAAACAGCAGCCTTGAAGAGGAAAAGGAGACTGTTCACTCCATACAGAAGATATTCTATTTACTTCTGAAATCCAATCAATTTCCACAGACCAAAATGAAATTGTACTTATTTAATTCATATGGAAAACGAGCTTAACCTGATTCATACACTTTATTAAACTATGATCAATATGGTAAAATCCGAGCTTTAGCTGGAAGGGGAGACATGTTAATTTTTTATAGAGTAATAAATTTAAAAAATACAATCCATAACTGCAGTGGCTGTTGAAGACATTGTTCATCTCTTTTTATCAAGACTATGAAAAATGTATGGAAGAAAATCCCTACACTCCATAGCATGAAAACTTCAGATACTGCCGGTGAAGTTTTATTTTCCACTTTCCCCCCACTCTTTCTGGTCCGAAATAACTACTTTTCTTTTCTTTTTTCTTTTTTCGGGGCAAAGTACACTAGCTGATCCTCTTTGCTATTTTAGGTTTTATTCCTATTTTTTCTGTATTTAGAGATTTATCATCTTAAAAAACTACTAAAATGTATTTCTAGTCAGGGTTTGCAGAAATGGCTTTGTTTTCAGGTTATTTCCCTGAAAAATCAGGAAATTAACGAGGAGGGCTACCCAGCGTAGCCATAACCCATTTCTTCTAAGTTAGCTATATCCAAGACCAGTCATCTTTTCTTTGGATGGCTCAGAAGGTTCAGGTTTACAAGCAACTATGATAGACTACATTTTGCTATAATCTGCTCAAATGTTCACATTGATGGTGCTAATTTTCAGGAAGGTAAATTAGCATAATTAATGACCAGCCAAATTTGGGGGTAATACAGTATGTAATTAACATTAGAGAGTTCTGTTGTACCACCTGCCCCCACATTTCATTGTTGCAGGGATTGAACTGTACAGGAGGAAATTTTCCCCTTTGCTGCACTGAGCAGAAAGCAGCTTTCTTCATCAGAATAAGCCATTAGCTGTAATGGCATGTAGGTGTAATGGAATGTGCTCGAAACATCTGTGCTGAGAGCAGGGGAGAAATTGCTGCATGCAGTCGTAGGCCTTTGGGGAGCTTGATTAAGGGTTGCTTCAGAGAACTTGAGATCTGGCTTGGGATGCAAAAACAAAAAAAAAAAAAGGAGAAAGAGAGAAGAAAGGAAAATAATGCTAATAGATTTACGGATGTACTGCAGGGAGAACAAAGGATTTTTAATTTTTTTCTTCCTTTATTGCTCTTATATTGCATCTGTTCTCTGTTGGGCTTTCACTTATTGAAGCGATCTGGAAAAAATGTTGCTTTAAATGGAGTTTAGCAGCAAAGAGCATAGCTGTAGACACAAAATAGCTTGGTTTTTTTTTTTTTTTTTTTTTTTGGTTTGCTAATGGAAAGTTTCTCACAAACTGTGAAGAAAAATTCTAAATATTATTTAAGTATTATCTTAAAAGTCATCTCAGAAAATGAAACAAATATCCAGATTTGGAGCTGGATATAATTTCTTGGTGTGTTTTTTTTTTTTTTGTCAGTCTGCACACAGCAGTTTTTGCCATGTATCAACTAACCAGCTAATTCATTTTTAACCGCCTAATTCACTATTTCCAAGAGTGCTTTGAACTGGTTTTTTTTTTTTAAAGATTTTATTTATTTATTTGGCAGAGATAGAGACAGCCAGCGAGAGAGGGAACACAAGCAGGGGGAGTGGGAGAGGAAGAAGCAGGCTCATAGCGGAGGGGCCTGATGTGGGGCTTGATCCCATAACGCCGGGATCATGCCCTGAGCTGAAGGCAGACGCTCAACCGCTGTGCCACCCAGGCGCCCCTGAACTGGTTTTTAAACCCAGTTTTTTTCATAAAATGTTCATAAAAATATGTATTGTAGGTAATAACATTTTAACTTCTGAGGACAATGGGTGTATTTTTCAACTTATTTATTTATTTATTTACTTATTTATTTAGCAAATACTTATTGAGCACTTGCTATGTGCAAAAACACTGCTTCCGTGCTGGATGTTTGGGCACGTTGCTGAGAATATGATAAATGACATTTGGCAGCGAGCATGGTCAATTGTACCACCTCAGCCATCTCCTCATCCCACGCTGACTGCGGCAGCTAAATCGATCACGCGGTGATATGCATTGATTGCTAAAACAACTCAATTGAATGCATCGATTCCGATGAGGTTTGGCCATTTTAGAAGTGTTAAAAAAATAGCTTTTAACCACGGCCTTCACAGGAAAGATAAGCCAAAAGAAGGTTATATTTAACTAACGGGTAAAGAAAGGGTTAAACATTTGAGAAACTAATGCAACTGAAAGGGAATTAGCATTCTGCATGGGACAGATGTGAATGTATTGCCTCGAAAATTAGAAACAAACCTGAAAATATTGGGTGATTTTATGATTAGGTAAATCTTACACTTTCTAATTATAAATGACAATGAAGCACTCTATTCGCTGGAATCTATCTTCCTTATGAAATAAGAAGCTTGCTGAGCTGGTGCCAAAAATTCCTTGCACTGAAGTTTAAGATATGTGGGGAGGCAAGAACGTAATACAAATTCAAAAGCTAATAATATTATGGCGACTGGCATTGTTTACAATGTAGAGCACCTGCTGTTTGAAAAAAAAAAAAAAAGGAAGAAGAAAAAGTGAAATCATCAAACTGTTCCTAAATGGAAAATCTGGGCTCTCTGCCAATTACACAATGTGTTTCAGGTGCACTGTAAATAGGAACAATAAAAGGTGCAGAGGAAAGAATATGAAATGTTAAATCTCAAATACACGAGAATATTAATGTGATGTTTCTTGAAAGAAAATCTTGGGACTCTTCCAGTGTTCTCCTGTGGAAGGAGGGGGTTTAAAATTTTACACAGCATATGTAAAGTTCTAAAACTTTTAATTGCCTGTATCTTAAAAAGAATATATATGAATGCAAGACCATTTGCTTCGGGAGCGTTGCCTTTCGTTAAGGCAGAAAGGTCCATCTAGACCTGCAAATGCACACTGCATTTCTTCCAGCCTCTCTTTATTACTGTGTGTGTGTGTGTGTGTGTGTGCGCGCGCACGTGCATGTTTTGGTGGATGGCAGTGTGGAGAATTAAATCCTGAGAGTAAGAAGAGAAGAAAATGTAGCTTCTGTTGCTTATTGCTGAATACGAACTTTCTACATCAAAATTAGCATTAGGAGCCACTGCGAGGTATCAGACGCAAAGGGTGGTGGGATGTTGTATTTCTATCTTCTCACTATGAAACACTTAATAATGGATTCCTCCAGAATTAGACACCTATTTTTACCAGCTAACAGCTCACACGTGCCAAATTTCCCTTTCTAGTTCAAGTGTGTTTCCTTTTCAATGAGGCATTTTAAAATCAAGTCATCTTTGGAATGTCTATTACATTTTCAACTGCCGATCGTTCACAAATCAAACTGAGACATTATCATAATGCATATCTCTTAAGAATAACTTCTAAGGTGACACAACTGTTTTACAATGATAACTGGAAAGTAACCTTCAAGAACCGGACATCTTTCAGATACCCAATATTTCAGAAACTAGGAGTGACATGATTTAGTTGTGCTTTTCAGACTGAAAATTGCTAAGAACTGAGCGGTTGTGGAATCTTTGGGTCATGTTCTGTTTCTTGTGAGTCAGGAAACAAACAAAACTAAACAAAACCTCCTAAATGTCCATTTGGCAAAGGTAATTCTATTAATACAGAGAGAGATGGGCCCTCCAATGAGAAAAAACATGTAAGAACCACCGTTGCCTTTGGGTACCGACATCACCAGACACGGACTTGCTCTTCGACCATTTATGGGGTCAACCGAGGGGATTTACTTACATTCTCTTTCCTCATCATTAAAAATGGGTCAAAATAGTAACTAACTTGTGCGATTTTTAGGAATATTAAATGAGATAATTAAGGCAAAGCACTTGGCCTAATGACTGACGCATGGTAGGGGCTTTAAAGATTTCACTAGTTTAGCTGGTATTATCACTATCACTGTTTCTGAAATATGCTTCATTTTCTGTATCACAGTTACTGAGATGTAGGATAAGACATTGCAATTGGCGCTGTCTCAAAGGACTCCTGCCATGGAGGATTAGGAAGACTTGTAGAGCTCGGCTCTATGGAATGTTCCTTGAAGAACACGAGTTCGAATAGGGAAGGAAATGAAGGAGCCAGCAGAATTGGAAATGGGCATATTGGCAACAAGAACCTGGACGTGCACATTGTAACACAGCAGAAGATCGGAAAATAGAAAGACTAGAATATTAGAAATATTAGGAAGAAGAACTAGAAAGTGAGCTTTGCTTTAGACAGGCTATCAGTTGATTCTGATTCTCTCACTATCTAAGGGCCATTGGTAAGCAATTTATCATCTGTAGCAACAGTGTTTTAGGATGGGGGTATTAATACCTACCTCAGTGTAAGAACTAAAGGCTAGTAATGTGCCTGACAACTAGAATATGCCCACATACCTTCACACCTATCTCTTAAATTGTCTGTGACCTCACCTCCTTTTTAAGATTTGTTTTCAGAACTCTACACACATCTGTACTTTACACACTATGTTAAAATACTTCTATTTATTCAATTTATTTGTTTTTGAGAGACACAGAGAGAGAGAGTGAGAGCGCACAAGTGGGGGGAGGGGCAGAGGGAGAGGGAGAGAGAGAATCTTAACCCCCACACAGGGCTCGATCTCATAACCCCGAGATCACAACCTGAGCCCAAATCACCAGTTGACACGTAACCGACTGAGCCACCCAGGCGCCCTTGTTAAAATACTTTTAATGACAGAATTTTAGCACTTTTAATGTAAAAACACTCAGGAAATATATTTTTTTAATAGTTTCATGACTAAGGTTTCAAATATCAGGCTTTCCTCCTGTTCAATCAATATTCTCTGATTCTACAATCTGCAAAAATTATACTACATCTCCATATTTCATCCTGTAAATATGTTAATACGATGTTGCCAGCTTAGTTCTTCCAAATTTGAAATTAGAGAAACAACAACAACAGAAAATGATTTTCAAGACAGCAATATTTTATAAAATACACAGAAATGACCATGGCATTTAACTATTCACTAGAGACTTCTAAGTGGGCACACATTTTGGGTTGATATTTTCAATTTTGTCAACTAATTTAAACAAATGATGGCCTTGGGCACCACCTAAATGTTTGGTAGGCACACTGGACTGAACCCCAGTCATCGTATGCCTAGATCACCAAAATTATATTCTTACTAGCTTCCATCCCTTTCTCCAAATACTTTTCAAAATCATCTCTCCTTAGAGGACTGTGATATTATAATTGTCCTCCCTCTGAAATGGTCTTCTCTCTTATATTCTGAAAATCACCTCATAAATCATAATCACAAAGGTGGAACACGGTTAAATATTTCTTTATTAATATGATGTATGTTTTAACTACACCCTTCTGCAGAAATTAGCCCATGTACATTAGTGCAGCTTACTGAAATTATCCTCAATGTATATTATTGCTTTTTAAGCACAAGGCATAAGTTCTAAAAAGGCAATGATGGCATTCAACACCTTGAGTGAATATGATCTCATATTGATTATAATGATGTTGATTACTTTGATGAAGGTATTAAACATGTGCCATGTGTAAAGTAGAAACAAATCTCCAACATGAGTGAGTGATGCATTTTTTCTGTGGTCAGAAAAAGCTAACACCCCCAAGTCTGCAAACCGGACAGATCCCTAATTGTTAGTCCTGTTTGTGGGATCGCCTTCCTAGTGCCGTTGGAGTAGAGAATATCAGGGCAATGTGCAATCATTACCTACTTATACCGAAGGTTATTATGGTCACAGTAAGAAGAAAGGGATGTTTCTTTGGCTGGATCACAAGGGCATGTCTGAGCCTTTCTCCACTGGAAGACATTTGACACATCCGCATACAGGAAATAATGCATATTTACAAGTATTTTTAAAATGCTTTTCAAATAAAATAAGATGAAAATAGAGAGGGAGGCAAACCATCCGAGACACTGAACTCTAGGATACAAACTGAGGGTTGCTGGAGCGGAGAGGGGTGGGGCGATGGGGTCACTCAGTGATGGGAATTAAGGGGGACACTTGATGTAATGGGCACTGGGTACTATGTGCAACTGATGAATCACTAAATTCTACCCCAGAAACTAATAATACAGTATGGGTTAACTAAATTGAATTTAAATAAAGAATTTTTAAAAATGCTTTTCAGTTTATTTTTTTAATTTTTTTTAAAGATTTTATTTATTTATTTGACAGAGAGAAAGACAGCCAGCGAGAGAGGGAACACAAGCGGGGGGAGTGGGAGAGGAAGAAGCAGGCTCCCAGCAGAGGAGCCTGAAGTGGGGCTCGATCCCAGGACACTGGTATCACTCCCTGAGCCGAAGGCAGACGCTTAACGACTGAGCCACCCAGGTGCCCCTAAAAAATGCTTTTCAGTTCAAAGTTAAAACTCTTTCAAAATTTCTTTAATTATTTGTGGCAACTTCCTCAGGTTTTTGTGAATTTTTAAAAATTATTGCTAATTTTAATTCCTTGTCAGATGCTTAAAGTAATGGTACAATCTACTACTTACAACAATCTAATGTATTGAAATTCTGGGATTCAAATCGGACACTCACAAAAATATTAAACTTGCTTAAGCAAATAAGAAAATTATTGAATGCCTAATGGAAAACCCCTGAGGCATTATTGGCTTCAGGTGTGAGTTGGTCCAGGGGCTCCTACGGTTCCCAGAGGGTGGGCTGTCTCCTTGCCACTCTTCTCTCCTTCATGTTGGCTTTATGCTCAGATTTCACCTGGGGCTCACTGGCAGCTCCAGCCTTAAATACCCCCAAGTTCAAGTCCAGTGAAAAGGCAAAAAGAGCTTTCCTCCCTGTCCATTATAAATCCCAGGCTTAGCATCGATTGTCTTGATTTGAATCCATGCCCATCTTTGACTATCACTACAATTAGGGGACTAAGATGCCCCAGTTGGCCCAGACTGCTTCAATGCCTACCGCTTTCCAGATTCAGCTATGAAAAAAAAGATTCATTTAAACATGTAGTCTGAAAGTAGGTTTATGTCCTCCAAAGAAAAACCAGGATCTGGTTGCCAAAAGAAAGAAAACAAGCATATTGGATTGCAGTACTACAAAAGAGCACACATCTTATTCCCTACTGTCTACCCAGACTCTACAGCAGAGTCTGGCCCAGGTTCATGATTCTAATGAGTTACCGCCATTCTGGGTGGTCATGTATCACAATGGTATGTGAATCAGAGCTTCATATGGGTGTTTTCACAATTATCAGGTGCCTAGATTTTGATGAGGCAGCTATCTAATCTTCTAATGATAATTTATCATATGGGCTATAATAGTGGAATGAACAAAAGAGAGCGATCTGAACGGCAATTTCTTCTAGAGCTTATGTCATAAGAGGAAGAGCCTTGTATGGGGACAATGTGGCATTTAGTCAGGCACCATCATAGGCTGCATGGAGGGTTCCCAGATTACACCAGTGGTGAGATACCAGGAATATAAAAGGAGCATGTCCTGTATAGTTAACCTAATACCTACAAGCAAGGGTATCATTTTCCTATCTTTATTCATCACTTCTCTGAAATCTTTGCTATACCATCATTTATACACTAATTATCTAAAGCGGGGATGGCCTCGAATGCTTTATGAAGGACCTTGGCTCTTCTCAGGAGGTCAAAAGGGAAGAATTGAAAAAGGGTAAAAATATAACCTGGCTCTGAATTTGTTTGGAAAAATACACTGTGAGAAAGGAGGAGAGAAGGAGAGAGGGAAGGAAGGAGGAAAAAATGTTTTCAAAAGCGGTGGTAAAAGGGGAAAAAGTAAACCAGAAATGATTACTGAATGGCCAGTGTTTTCACATAGTTATCTTATTTTTCCTTTACCATTCTTTTATGCCTTTATTACCAAGATAGTAAATGTTCCTTAAAAAAAAAACAACCCAAAAGCTGGGGCACCTGGGTGGCTCAGTCAGTTAAGTGTCTGCCTTCAGCTCCAGTGATGATCCCAGGGTCCTGGGGCTACCCGATCAGCAGGGAGCCTGCTTCCCCCTCTCCTCTGTCCCTCCACCTGCTCATGCTCTCTCTTTCTCAAATAAATCAATAAAATCTTAAAAAACACAACAGAACAACTTCTCGGATTGTATATAATAAATGTGGAAAGCCCTCTCCCAACACCAGTTCACCAGGTGTTATTGGTAATATTGTGGCATGTTTGCCAGGCTACATACACAGATGCTTCCCCCCTTCTTTCCTTCCTTCCTCTCTCATTCTTTCTTTCAACAGAAATGGTGTCATTCCCAAGCCCCTTTTTGTAACCAGCCGTTTCTTTCAATGATACATCCTGAACAACCTTCCAAATCCATACATCGGTATCTAGATATGCACAGGCTTTTTCCTCAGGTCTATAGAGGATGCCCTATCTTGGTTTTACTCTAATATATTTAACCATTTTCTTCGTGATGGGTGTTGAAATGGTCTCAAAATTTTTACTTAAAAAAACTGCTGCAATAAACAGGCTGTACATCTTTCCTTACCTAATCACGTCGGATTTTCTGGAGTAAAGATTCCAACAAGTGAACTGCTGGATGGAAAGAAGCGTGGCTTGGAAATGCACTGCCAAAATGCCTTGCGACATTTTATACCAACGTCTAGTCCCAGCCAGGCTGCCTGAGAGTCCTTGTTGCCATACAGCCTTGAGAGTCTCTGCCCTACCTTTTAAAATTTTGCCAGTGTTATTAGAGGAAATGAAATTAAATTTTTAGTTTGATTTACGTTTCCCAATCATTTATTTCATTTAGTTCTCACCACAGCTGTGTGAGGGATGTATTATCATCATCCTCAACTCACAAATTTGGAGACAAGGTTCAAAGAAGTTTTTACTTTGGTTTCAGTTCAAAATGTCTTGATCTGATGGCTCCCGTTGTTCGAAGGCTGAGGTAGCCACTGCCCCAAATAAATCCACAATTGCTGGGCTGGGTCCCAAGAGGAGGCAAGTTTTGGGCAAGAAATATTTTTGTCGACTTTTTCCCTAGCTCTACATAATCTGCTGGGAGTGATACAACTGAAGGAAAAAAGCAGTATTCCAATTTTGTATTTGGGTCTTCCATACAACTATGAATAACTTGTGAGGCATACTTAGACATTTCTCTTGTGAGCCTAGGTGGGAAGAAGCCAGCTGTTGAGTTTTACTTCCCTCACAGGAGGCCCCTGAATATTAATGAGGCAATCACTAGTATTTTCATATTTTTTTTAGCAATTTGCAAAGTAATACCAATTAGAATAAATGTGTCAAGTGAACAGGTGAGATTAAAACACAACTAAAGGAATCCAGTTCTCCTAAGGAAATTGACACACACCTTGTGTAATTCCTGGGTCCGGATTAAAAGAACAATGGTTTTCTCAGGCATTCCACCTGCCCATGTTCCCAGATGTCATCCTCCTGCCCCACAGTGCATTAGGTATGCCTTAATTGCCAATTAAAACACATGCCATCTTTAGATAAGTGAAATAATAAGCCTTGAAAAAAAATCTATTGCAGAGATCCTTGTTTGACTCCAGTTGGTAGTTACTGAAAATTGTTTCTGGATTTCAGGAGAATATGCCCAAAGAGTTTATTCCCCCTGTTTGGGTAACAGGGTATGCACATTTCCTAAATGTGACCATAATCCAAACACTAAATGACTATTTAGGCATGTCCATTACCTACCACAATACCTATCACTTATTATACAATCAACGTATATCAACTTACCTTCCGTTTGCCTTGCTTTTGTTCTAGAAAGCAAGCACAAGAATTAAATGGATCTTCAAACTCAACTATGCTTTCGTTTGTACATCATATCTAATTTCACATGGTTAGGGTAGTCTGAGAGAACAATGACAGAACAATATTCTAAACCTTTAGCTACCACTACCAACATTATAACAAAAATAAGAAAATCCAGATTCCAGGATTCGCCAACACTCCCCTTTTATGTTTTATTTTTTTCTAATAAATACATTAATTTATTTATTTGAAAGAGACAGAGAGTACAAGCAGGGGGAGCGACAAGCAGAGGAAGAGGGAGAAGCAGGCTCCTTGCTGAGCAGGAAGCCTGATACGGGGCTCGATTCCAGGACCCTGAGACCATGACCTGAGCAGAAGGCGGATGCCTAACCAACTGAGACACACAGGTGCCCCAGATTTCTTGCATTTTCTAATAATAAGCTAATACATGTTCATTGGACTAAACACAAAAAACCTAGGCAAGCAATACAATTCAGTAAAACCTTCACATAACACCACTACACAAAGGAAATCAGTGGGAACATTGTGGAGTGTATCATAGTCATTTTCTGAACAGGAATCAAGCTGCCACTATTTGCTTCTTTCTTCTATGATAGACATTTTTTCCATGTCTATGAAATTATTATTACTGTTTACATATTGTTTAATTTGAACATATTTTAGCAATCCTTTATCAAAGTACATTTATTCCTATTTTTTATATTAAAGCTAAGCTTGGTAACTATTCTTGTGCCTGTATTCTTTTCACTTAGCCAGTTACTTCTAGTTGAATTTTTGTAAGTAGAATTGCATGATCAAATATTGGTATGTTAAAAATTTTGATGCATAATGCCAAATTATCCTTGAGAGAGGTTGTACCAGTTTGCATATCCATCAGATTATAGTGAACATTTGCTCATACAAAAGGGTATTGTCCTATTTTTCCTCTTTGCTAATTTGATCAGTAAACATATTTTGTTTTTAATATTTCACATATTTGGTTAGTTTTATGTATCTGCATATTCAGCTCCTTATATTTTTCTATTGTGATATATATGTTTTTCTTATATGAGCTCTTTTTGCCTTAAAGGGCATAGTAATATATGTTGAGTGTTTACCAGTTTGTCATTTATTGTTGAGTGATTTTTGCCACACAAAAGCTTTGTGTTTTAATTCTTATGTGGTCAAATCTATCAGTTCTTTACCTTAAGATTCCTAGATTTAGTATCATTTTAAAATTTTTTCCAGCCCAGAACAACTGTATTTAGCTTTTAGAATTTTTGCATACTTTAAATATTTAATTTTTCTGAAATATATTACAGTATAGAGTGTAACAGGGGAATACGATTTTTTTCCAAATGCTTAGCCATTCACTCCAACATCAGTTATTGAATAATCCATCACTTTCAAATTAATTTTAGTGGCTCATTTATCACATATACATTTTATATGTACTTGCCCTAGCAATCTGGCATTTTCAAAAGTAATGAGTTGACTTGTTTTAGAAAGAGAGCATAGACATACTCTTAATTCCTCAATTGTAAAAAAAAATGTATATAGCAATGTGAACAAAGCATAAAACAGATGGGATTATGAGTGAATTTTTTCCTTTTACAAACTTCCTTTGAGGTCATTGTTACATATAAATGTTATTACCTTGTAAACAACATTCAAGTCTAAGCTGTTAACTTACTGGGTGGATTGTGGTACCCTTCATTGACAACGGGAATATAGGGAGATTAGACAGAGGGACAATGGTACATAAAGTGTGAGCATTCTTTGGGCATCCAAGTAGAGGCAGCTGTGTGTCTGAGTATAGAACTGAGAAAGATCATGGAGAGAACTAAGGCTATAAACTGACTTGGGTGTCTGCTAGTGTTAGAGGAAAACAAACATGGATGAGACCACCCAAAGAAACTGTGTAGAACACAGTAAAACTTCTTAATTCTGGTTACTTATCCAAACATATCTGGGGAATCTTTTGTGATCTAAAAAGTAAACACCCAGGCATTCTAAATCAGAATTTCTAGGTAGAACCTTGACACCTATATTTTTATAAAACTCCATAGGTGAGCCTGATTACAGACAAGATTGTGAATCATGGATATAAAGAAATGTTTAGACAAAAGAACCTTGATTAACATAAAATTTGAGAGTGGAGATGAATCGATAAAACATTTTCCAGGAAAAGAAAAAATATATGTGAAGACCCTGGGTGTAAAAAAGCTTATTATGGTCTATAAATTGAATAAAAGCAGTTGATTGAATATGAGTAACAGCAAACAACTGTAATTTATCGAGCAGTTATATTTAGCCAATATCTAAATAGATATGTGGATAGCTATACAAATAGATAAACATAGACATATAATTTTTACAGTTAATCCAGGGAGTTAGATGTCATTGTAACTACTTACAGAAGAGTAAATTGAAACACAAAGAGATTAAACAACCTGACCAAAGCCATTCAATTAATTAGTGATGAAGACAAAATATAAAACCAATGCCATTTTCTTAAGTACTAGAGTATTGTTTTAAAAATTGTACACCAGTAGTGTTATAGAAACAAGTAGGAACCAACCTGAAAGCAGAGAAACTCAGTAATTGAGGTGAGAGGTAAGGGCCCATTATCTTTCCTGTCTTTCAGGGCTTTCAACTACAATATGTTACATCTACTCAATGAATCCTCTGCGGCTCTTACCTTTGTTACTGTAGTTTCCATTCATTTTCCCCTCCGTTTCCTTCTGCCATGTCTTCCAGTCCACTAATTCTCCCTGTCGTTGAATCTGCTATTAAATCCATCTCTTGAGTTCTTTACTTTTGAGTTCTAGAATGTCCATATATTTCTTTTCATAAAAAAAAAAATAGTTTCCCATTCTCTGCAGAAAGTTTTAATCATTTCTTATTTCTTTGAACATAGTAAGAGTTATTTTAAAGTTTGTGTCTAATGCTTGAGTATCTGGAGCTCTTATGAATCTTTTCCTGTTGTCTGTTTTTCTTTATTGGTTTTCATTCCTGTTATCATGTCTCTTAATGTCCCTGGTTACTTTTTACTGATGATAGAAATTACATTCACAAAACTGTTTGTAGAAATAATTTGAGGCCTAGGATGATATCATCTTTCATGATTGGATTTACATTTTGTCTACAGAGCACTTGCAGGCACAAGCAATTTCCTCAATTCAATCTCAGTAACGCAAGTGACTTAAAGCTGAACTGCTGTCTCTTCCACTTCACACTTAGTCCCACTGTGCAGTTTTTAGGGCCCTGACACAAGGCAAGAAGCTTCTCTCTGTTCCTATGACTCACAGACTGACAGAGCTTTTGTTCACCTTCTCAAACTCTCAGCTGACTTCTCAGAGATGAGCAAATGTCCTCAGGAGAAAAGCAGCCCCAGATATTAAGCTCATTCTCTACATCTCTGTCTTAGGTAATTCTTCACTACCTCATTACTTCTTCAAAAAAAAAAAAATGCTTCTCAAAGAAGGAATAAAAAAAAAAAAAAGACCAATTCAATTATTAAGAGATACAGTGTAGGTAAAATAATATAGAGAGTTACTGAGGTAGAGGAGGAAAAGTACTTTGGTTTAATCAGGAAAGGCATCTCGGTGGAGTTGGTATTCAAATTGAGACATGGATGGTGATAAGGAAGCAATCTAAGGCAAGAACATTCTCCAAAGAGATGGGAATGAGCTTGGCATGTGTAAGACACAGAAGACCAAAAGGCTGCAAAGTCAAGAACCTTGGGCCCAGTGAAGGGAAGCAGTATTGCACAGGTAGAAAAGGGAAGACCAAGCAAATTAAGAGTTGAGGCTCATTTATTCTGATTTCTATCGGGGAGATACTGGAAGATACTAAGCTAGAGATTTATGCCCTAGAGAGATTACTTGGGCAGTGGTATGAGGATTGGGCTGTGAGAGGTCAAGAGCAAGGCCAGGAAATCAGAGAAGGGGAGGCTTCAGAAGTCCATTGAGTGATTATGTGGTTTGGACAAAGGGGCAGCAGTGGAGATAGTGATAAGTGGTAGGACTCAGGATATGCTGTAACTCCCTTTTGATATTTCTACTTGTTCTCTAGTTCTGTGTACTTGGGTATGATTTCACCATATCTTTCTGGCTCAGACCTCCTCAGTAAAATAGCTTGACTTAGGTCTTTATAAAGCTCAGCAGGGATAATGTTCCCACTCTAAGGAAATAAATAAATAATAAGGCTAGCACAGATGTGACAAGGCACTGTTTTATGTACATCACATGGACCAACTCAATCTTCTCAATCATTCTATGAAGAAAGTACTCACATCATTATCCCCACTTAATTAATTAATTAATTAATTTTTTAAAAGATTTTATTTATTTATTCGACAGAGATAGAGACAGCCAGCGAGAGAGGGAACACAAGCAGGGGGAGTGGGAGAGGAAGAAGCAGGCTCATAGCGGAGGAGCCTGATGTGGGGCTCGATCCCATAACGCCGGGATCACGCCCTGAGCCAAAGGCAGACGCTTAACCGCTGTGCCACCCAGGCGCCCCCATTATCCCCACTTTAAAGATAAGCAAACAGGAACAAGGCCCGAACAAGTTGCCCAAGGTGACATGGCTCGTGAAGGGACATTTGCTTGCTGCTGTTGTTGCTATTTTGCTTCACCACGTTCATTTCCTTGTTTTGGTAACATCGCCCTGATTTCCTTCTGAGAATTCACTCCTTCCCCACTCAGACTATTTGGTTTCTATGGTGCTGACTTCACTCACAGTACCAGGGGAGGCCATGTGACTCAAGCCTAGCCAATCACCACCACCTTCCTCTAGCCAGCGGTAATGGTTTGAGAATGAAGTAATCAGAAACAATGACATTGCTGACTGTGAAGCTGGAGGTCTGGTGTTCTTGTTGCCACTGTGAGGTGAGAAGTCTCTAGTCTGATGTCAGCAGCGAGTGAAACTAACAGAAAGAAATTGGATTCTAGACACAGTGTTTAAGCGCCTGGGGTCTTGTACCACTTCAGCTTTACAATTACATCACTCGTTAAATTTCCTATTTGGGTGGGCAAATCTGAGTTGGCTTTTTCTGTCACTTGCAACTGAAAAAGACTTAAAACAGAAACACCCATCATTTGAGGATCCCCTGCACAATATAGGGAATCTGCAAACAGGAAAACTTACAATTTTAGGAAAGGTCCATATTTCTCCAGGGCACTCAGACTCTTGCTGCACCACGAAAAGTTGCTTTCTCTTTCATTAGTGAGACAGGTAGAATAACAAATAGAATTCTCAATAGCCTTACGCTAACACTTTCACACTTTACACTTCCAAAAGAAAATATTTCAATTTTACATTTAGTTCCCAGTTATAAATCCTATCTTTGCTTCCATGTCTTTGCAAAAGGCTTGCAAATTGTGGGGTACAAGTGTTGGTGCATACTATCTACTTATTGGGCTTGGGTCCCCTCCTTTCTAAAGAAAGTTATCTATGCATGCTATTAGAAATGCTTCCATAGAGGCAAAGGAAGAACTCCTGGCCAAGACTTACCTTTTGGTTAGAAAAAAATAAGAGGAGGGGTCTTTCTTCCTGCTGATAGCAATCTCAGCTCATCACAGACAGGCAATGCATTCTAGAGATCCTGAAGAGCAACACGGTGCAAATAAGCTAGAGTTTCGGGGCCTTTTGCAGTTGAACATTGAAATTTATGTAAGTTCTATGTAGGAAGGAGCAGAGCCCTAAGAAGCGTAGGGCATAAAAGCAGCAACTCTTGAGCGCTTGGTCTGACCTTGCTCAGAGGAAAAGGAGGCCTGCAGGGGCCAAGAGTGGGGCAATGAAGAGAAAGGACAATGCCTGGCTGATTTCCAGACAAAGACCTGACATCTATGTGAGCTGGGACCTGGAATGGAGATGCTACCTGGGTGCCACTACCCCTATTTTAATCCAGAAACTACTCTCATTATTTAGTTGACAGTAACACCCTGGCCTTGCTCCTAACTCAGACTTTGTGTGTACTCCTGGTTCTACATGGATGAGATCGTCTCCAGACACCCATCTTCCACTGCTGAGATCTTCCAGCTTTACTCTTTTCTACTCCACTCCTCATCCAGAAAAGTACAAATCTTTTTTCACTCCTCTGTGTAGTACTCTCCACTGGCTTTTCATTGCAAATAAAGTGTCATGAATTGAATGGTGCCCCTCTACCAAATATGTCCACTAGGAACCTTGATTGTGAACTTATTTGGAAGAAGGGCCTTTGTAAATGTAACTAAGTTAAGGATCTTGAGATGAGATCACCCTGGATTATCTGAATGGGCCACAAATCCACTGATGAGTGTCCTCCTATAAGAAGAGAAGACATAGGGAGAAGAGAAGAAACACAGAGAATATTTTGTGAAGACAGAGGCAGAGATGAGAGTGATGTATGTACAAACCAAGAAACATTGAGGATTACCAACAGCCACCAGACACTAGAAGAGAAGCATGAGATGGATTTTTCCTTCAGAGCTACCAGAAGGAACCAACTCTGCCAACACCTTGGTTTCAGACTTTCAGGCTCTAGAACTATGAGAGAGTAGATTTCCGTTATTTTTTGCTACTCAGTTTGGTGTAATTTGTTGACAGCCCTAGGAAAATAAAACATTGAATATAACCAGTATTCTCCTAACATGATTAAGAGACTCTATACCTGGGCTCCTGCATACCACTCAGATTTAACTATAACCTCTCCTCACAGTCTCCCTTCTGTTCTTTAACCCCTACACATTTCCCTCCCCGGCCCTACGTCAATTGCCATTGTCTGCTTGGAAGTCTCCTCCCCACCCCCACAGTTTTCTCACAAATGGCTCCTTGTCCTGTGAGAGACCCTCCTATATCTCTCCAACCAAAGTGCTCATCACCTCCCTGGCCCATTTCTTTCCTCCTTTCCATATCATAACATTTTTTCCTGTATAGACTCAACGCAAATGATAAACATCTTGTTTGTGTACCTACTAGGTTGTAAAGCAGAGTTTTTGTCCTCTCATTTGCTACCTACTAGGTTGTAAAGCAGAGTTTTTGTCCTCTCATTTGCTACCTACTAGGTTGTAAAGCAGAGTTTTTGTCCTCTCATTTGCTCAAAAATCATTAAACGATCATCTTGCATGTACTAGACAGCATTCTAGGCATGGGGGGGGATGTTGTGAACCAAACAAAAACAGTCTCTGCTTGCTCTTCCTTCCTTCCTTCCTTCCTTTCTTTCTTTCTTTCTTTCTTTCTTTCTTTCTTTCTTTCTTTCTTTCTTTCTTTCTTTCCTCTTTCTTTCATCTCATGACTCAAAGATCAAGACCTGAGCTGATATCAAGTCAGACTTAACTAACTGAGCCACCCAGGTCTCTCTCTCTCTCTCTTTTTATTTATTCATTTTTTTGAGTAGGCTCTGCACTCAAAGTGGGGCTTGAATTCATGACCCTGAGGTCAGGAGTCACATGCTCTACTGACTGAGCCAGCCAGGTGTCCCAGTCTTTGCTCTTATGAACCTATGTTTTAGCCCATTTTCCAAGGCTGTCTCCCTATTTCTGAGGCACTCCCTGCTATTTATTGATCATCCATTTAATGTTAATTGGAAGATAGATGAAAACATTACGTTTTAGTCACTAATTCTCTCCCTTTCCCCAGCAAAGCTTGGCTCTACCTGTTAAAGGATTTAGTAAATCCAGACAATTTTAGAGACCTTCAAACTTGCCATTCACAAGATCTTTTTCCTACAAAGACATTGGAATTCCTTCTGCAGTCTTGTCTCATCCCCAGGTTTTTCCCATTTCTACTAGTGTGCCTGGAAGGAAGATTTCCCCTTAGAACATGCGTGGGGCAACCAAACAAAAGATCAAGCCACACTGGACTTGCAAGGTTTTGCCAAAGATGGCAGACCCCAGGGCAGTCGGCTCAATTAACCACTGCCATGTCTAAAGGTCAGCCTCTGGGACGGTTTAATTGTGGCCATTAAAGTGTTTGAGCAGCTGCTTCAGAGCAGTAAATTGGAGCCCAGGAGAAACCAGAGGCAGCTACAACACACCAGGTCATTTGAAAAAAGGCTGCCTGGGCTCCACATACAGCCTGATAACAGATGGGGATTTCCAGAAGTACTTAACCTGGCTTAGAGGTCGTGGCCTAACTAAAAGTAGGTCTCCCCTCATTCCAAAGTGGAATCATAAAGTGGTTCTTTGCCATTCCCCTCCCTTGCCCATCAATTCATGCCCTCCACATTTTTTATCCTTGACCCAGAAATCTTATTACTTGATTCATCAATTAATGAATGAACAGGAATTAACTTAACAACTGTTATATGCAAAGCAATGGCAAAGGTGTTATCACATTTCTACCCTCTTCAGCTCGTTGCACCCCAGCCCCACTCAGCTCTGCACCTTGAAGATATCTAGCTAGCTCATCGTGGGCATACCGCCCTGCTCAGCCTAGATATTTTTCTTATCCCAACTCTCCGGGCATTCACTACCCAGTGCTCAGGCCTGGTATTGAGACAATCTTCTTGCTATCCCTGAATCCCTGTCCAATCTCCTCCTTTGACTAATTAGTCTCAATGACTTGCTAAAGCTACACAGCTGGTTTGTGGTATACTTGGAGCCCAGGTACCCTGTCTTCTTGTCCAGGGCTATCTATGGTGCTCAGTATAAACAAGGTAAATATCAATTCAAAGCTAACTAGATTTGTTAGCCAAAACCAAAATATAATCTATGTTAAGAAGAGGTGCAAAATAACATAGTATATAGCATTATATTGTAAGATTTAGAATATAATGTTATACATTACCTGCACAATATACATATATAGTCATAGTATCATTTACTATCTTGTTACATTCTTGCAGTATCTCTACATGATAGAGCTATGTCAAATCTATTTCACAGATGAGGAAACTGAACTCAGGAGAGTTTAATCAACTTCCTGAAAGCTGCTAAATAATAATGGTGGAACTGGACTTGAACCCAGGTAGATTCACCGGCTCTCAAAATGCCGTGCTTCCTGTACACACTACTACCATTGTTGGGAGAGAATTCTCCATGGAACTCACGGTTCTACACACCCGGTGAGCAAAGACTCTGACCACCTTTGATTCTAAACAGTCTTTTCAAGAATGTCTGTAAACACTCTTAAAGAGTTGAGCTAGTATCTCCTGCAGATAAGAGGACATGTTTGTTTACCGTCCAGTATAATAACGATAATATCTCCCTCTGGGGCCAAGTTTGGACAGGTTTGCCTACAACCCATGAGAGAAGATTAGAATTTCCTAAGCTCAGGGTTCCTCAGATAGAACTCAACCCCACGACATGCACATTGTCCCATGGGACCTGGGGGGCAAGGGGAACCAATGCAAACATGACACTTCTGCTGCCTGTTGTGCCATCAGTCATAAAGTCGTTTGTACCTCACTCAGGAATCACGAGTCTCATGATAGCTTGCAAGTAGGGCAGAATCTCAGACCCTTCACAAATCTTAATACTCATGAGCTCAGCAGAATGAAAAATCATAGGCAGTCAGGTTGCTTCTGACGGCCTACTCCACAGGACCCCATGTTGTTGGTTCATCCTGTTTTCAACTAAGGTTAATCATCTCGGGTCCCGATCCCTCAGTGGCTGAGTAAATATGCCTAAAGGTTAGCCTGAAGTAATATCAATGATTACTGTATTTACCTCTCAGAGATAAAAATAACATTATTGTGTCTTAACCTTATATATATATTAGAAATGTAGCTGTTTTCAGGTACCATGGGAAACCAGAAGTAGGAGTTGTTAGTAAGAAGAGCAGCTTCTCCCTGGACTGTGCTATTCCTTCTCATCTGGCCAGTCCTGCCTACCTCTTCAGAGAGGCCAAGGATTAGCATGCTTCACCCAGGCCTCTCAAGCCAGCTTCATTCATGCTTCTTTCCCCTGGAATGAATTCTTGGCTTTGCTTGGACTGTAGAGACCTGTTCATGTGTGCTTATTGTCAGAATAAATGTATGAATATCCCCATTCTGATTTTTCCCTTCTCTGGCCATATGAGTCATTAGGTCAAATCATATAATAAGGCGGAGAATTTTATTCACTGAAAATGTTCCATGAGACTGATGGACAAGATAAGCTGTTGGAGAAAATTAAATCCAGGCACACCTTCCCACATGAAGTAGGAGATAGGCCCTAAGGCTCATGGCAAGGTGTCAGGCCAGTGGGTAGGGCCAGACATGTCATCTTTTCCTCCAGCCAGGAGACAACAATGAAGGGGAGGAAAGAGCAAAGACACTGATGATTTAGATGGCAGGGAAACCAAATAGATGAGAGCAAGAGAGAGATTTTTAATGGTTATCATGAATGTGAAATTGGAGAGTCTGATGCCTAAAAAGTATTTCTCCGAAACTCTGTGAAGCATGTTTGTATAAGATCCCTGTGTCATCTCCCCTTGAGAAAATTAGTCACCATCTGTATTAACCTTCAAAGCTTTTTCAGTTCTCTTTGTGTTTTTGTTTAATGTGACTCTGCTAAGAGACCAGCCCCTACAGACCCCCAGACTATTTCTTACACTGACTTAAGTCCATTAGGCCGTTTGTCACTCCTGCCTAGGAATGGTCTATTTATTGAACTGCTTCACTTTTCCTACCGTTTTTATCCAACTAGCAAGCAGGGTGGATATCAGAGGATGAGAACTAGAATTTTCTTTTTTCCTGTGATAAGGAAAAATATAAGTACATGAAAGAAGAGGAAAATAACTGGAAGAAGGAAAAAACAGACACCTCCTGAGGGTCCTCGTGACAACCTCATACGGTAGACGCGTTAACCCTACGTTACTGATGAAACTACAGCAGAGTCCAGGAATCTTACTGAAATGTGTAAGAGTAGACTGGCTGCTATCTAACCTCAAAATCTCTGCTGCCGAATCCATGAAAACCTCCTTTTCATCTCATGAGACTTTCCAATTTAGTTTGGTCATGGGTCAGGTGGAGGTGAGCTTTGGCCCGAATCTAATCGTGACCACACGTCGCGCAAAGGAGGCTGGGAAATGCAATCTGGCTGTGTGGCCAGGAAGAGGAGAAGATAGATATCGAGAAGCACTGGCGGGCTCTGCCGCCGAGGTCAAACAATGAGCAAGCAGCAGGGGCAAGCTTCCCTCCTAGCGCTAGTGGACTCTACAACCAATTCACTCAGCTAAAGTGCTCTCGCATTTCCCCTTCTGAAGCTTTATTTACTTTGTGGTTAGGACAGATTTGGATAAACAGCTCAGCGGCTTCTCACCTTCCGCTTCTTTAGCGCCCTTTTCATAGACTTCTCCCCCTCCCCATGTAAGAACTCAACTTCAGAACTTTTTACTCATGGCATGAATCTTATCAGAATTTTCGTGGCTATTCGCCTGTCCCGTAGTAAGATTTGGCATTGATTAAAGGGAAAAAAGAGTGAAAATAAATTTTGCACCTTTATCATCTCCCTGCAATAGAGGAATGGGGTGGGGGTGGTCTCAGCTAAAACAAATGCCTTCCCTGAAAGAGAACCAGGGCCAGAGAAGAAAGGGGAAGACCAAGAAGATGATCTTTTGAAGCTTTTCCAGAAACGTGTGCCCAAAGATTTGCCCAGAAATATTGTATAATTGCTCAAGTGGCTTATATCAAGCATTATTCTAAAAATATTCCCATTTTTATATGCAAATACTTTTCCTTTTCTACATCTGAGAGCCACATGTGATTTTCAATCAGCCAGCACAAACAGACTGACAGACAACATCCCTCAGGAAATGCTTGGTATGCCATCAGGTTTCAACACTCTTCTTCCCCCCTCTGGAGCAAGCCTATAATTCTGAATTTGTGTAAATACATATGTGTGGCATATTTATTCACATGCTGCTGGGTAGAGCAAATGACTCTGCATTCTTTCCTGGTTATGCTCTCAAGAAGCGGCTGCATGTTCTCTGCATGCTGTTCTCACCCACGATGGGGAGCCTTCAGGTGCTCACACAATGTCAAGTAGTGCAAGGCTAGAGTCTACCTCGCAAGGACTACAGGCCTCTTCTGGCCATCCATCCCACCACTTAAGAAGACTTGGGGTAGGTTCTTCTTTCTCCATGTTCCCCCTCAGTACTTCTGGGGTTCTGAATACATAGCTTTTGATGTTCCTCATACTGTGAACGCTTGTTTACATCTGTTCTCAAGTTTATGGGCAATCCATTCAGTTTAGAACCTAGCACAGACCAGTACATATAATAATTCTGTAAAATTTTATTGGTAAACGAGTGAATTAATAAAAAAAAAATATTGGACCCCTAAACAGCGACTTGCCTTAACAATTCAAGTACCTGAAAATTTGGCATCAAATGATCACGGAGTATTCTGGTCCCACCTAACCCTTAAGCATCTGTGAAACCTGTGTAGTTACTGTAATGCTTTTCAGCATTAATCATGGTTAGAAATTTAAATGTAATTTTTTAAATTGTGAACTGACTCTTCTGAGTGCATATGATGTTCCATGTAAGCACTGTTCCTCTTCAGTGCATGGATTAATTTACCTAATTTTAACCCTATAAAGTAGGTGCCATGCGTATCCTCATTTTATAGGTAGGGAAACTGAGGAAACCATCACAAAGAGGATAAGTAATTTGCCCACAGACTTACGGATGTCAAATGTCAGGGCCAAGACTTGCTCAGGAAGACTGGCTCCTGGTTGAGTTCTTAGTCACTATGCTAAACTCATTCATCTAACAACAATTTAATGCTATCTAATGATGTGCTCAGTTAAAATAGCTTCAAATAACATGAAGTGCTCTGAAGACAGTGGTTTAATATGGTGAGAGAGAGGAGCGTTAGCTGGTGGGGACCAGGGAAGTTCTCTCTAAGAGCTAACTTTTGAGTTGAGACCTATTAGATGAGAAGGGACCAGCCAGGCAACACTGACAGGGTGACGTGTTCCCTGCAGAAGATACTCCAGGTACAAAGACCATGAAACAGGGAGAGCTCGGGATGTTGAGGAACTGGCCAGCGTGGCTGGATTAGAGTGGGTGGGGAGGAGAGTACACAAGGAAGTCAGAGGGACTGGCAGAAGCTAGATCATTAGAGATGCTATTAGATTCATGATCAGTGTAATGGGACTCCATTGGTGGATTTTAAATCACTGTGATTCTTCTGTGTAGAATTAACGGAGGTAGGGGGAGACGATTTGACTGGCAGAAGAGAAATAGTGGGGAGCTTGCTGCCGTAGTTCAGATAAGTTTAGATAGGAGCCAGTGGAGGCTCAAACTCCCACCTCAGAGTAGAGGTGGGGCAGACACGGATGGTACCCAGACGAGGCAGTGGTGATGAGAAGCGTTTAGGTATTTTGGTGATGGTGTGCGCATAGGACTTCCCAAATGGAAGCAACCTTCGGGAAAGGACTATGCTGGGGAATCAGATGAGCTAGTCCACCTGGAGCAGACACTGGAGGCCAGAATGTGGGGATGACCCTTTCTTGGTCAGCAGGCATCCTCCATGCTCTGGTTCCTAACTTGGAGTTGTGCTGTGTGGAGTCTCTTCAGTGAGAGATCATCACTCAAAATCCATTAGAATGACGTCCAGGAGCTGTCAGGGCTGTTTACCTCCCCTGCCATCAGGGGATCTGTGTATTCACATAACACTGAAGGGCAGTCACTCATGCAGAGTAGATGGGAATTTGATAGGTAACTATGTCTCCAAGCAGAGGGAACAGGTGGAGCAGATTGTAAGTTCAGAAGAATGCAGGGAGAATTTGGGGCAAGTGCAGAGAGAGAAAGCCAAAAAGAGAGCGAACTAAGGTGCGTTTAGGTAGGATCTAGAATCTATGTGTGTGTTGTTTATCCTTAAGGTAGTAGAGAATCAGCAATGGGTTTTAGGAAAGGAAGAGAGAGCCATGAAGTGTTAGAGCCGAAAGGAACCCAGCAATTGCCAGCTCTGCCTGCCTAGTATTGCACGCTCTCCTGTCTCCCTTTAAAGAAATAGCCACAGCGTCAGTGTGCCTTACCCATGGATAAGCCTACAAGCTTCATTATATCAGCACTCATGCTGCACATGAGTCTTTTGCTGAGAGCAAATCAACAGATAGTTTTGAGTGCTTACTATGGGTCAAGTTCTCAGGAGAAACCAGATTACTGCGATTAGTCATCTGGTCTCCATTTAGACCAGTGATCTCAAACTCACCCAGCCTAAAAATATAAGACCAAATGTAAACCCCACCATGCAAACTAGATTCTCTGTGCCAGCTCCCCCACCGGCTGTCATGTTGGAGTGTTCCTCTGACCAATATTCGGGCTCTGCAAGTAGAACACCTTATCCGGCAGAACGGCAGAACGGCAGAGAGACCCATATCTTAAACTATGTGAAGTGAATGTGTTAAGAAAAGAAACAGCCTGAGGAATTGAGGCATTAAGAAGCAATCTGCCTGACTTTTCTGAATATTCAATGTCTTTTAGCATATGTATTAAGATATTCGTTTAGTTATTTAGCAAAGAATAAAATAACAATAATTCAAAAACAAATAAAAGTTGATTTCTGTAACTAAAATCTGATCTGGTAGGCAGTCAGTGAGATTATTTGATACCTAACTCCTTCTCTCTTGCTGCTTTCCCATTCACTGATGTTGCCCTTTGCCAGGTGGTCACAGATGGCTCATCACTACCCTGTCCATAGACTGGTTAGTGAGAAGGAGGAAGAGAGAAATGGCAAGCACATCCCTTTCTTATAAGGACCTGACTTAGAAATAGCATACATCACTTTTGTTCCCATCTTACTGATCAGAAATGAGTCACATGCCCATACCTAGTAGCAAGGAAGGCTGGGCAACCATGTACTCACTTAAAATTCTGGACAAGACTACTAAAAGAGAAAAGGGAAAATGGGTATTGGAGGCCAACAGCAACCTCCACACGAAGAAAACTTGTGACATGATTCTAGAATGGTCTAATGTTATTGTGTTGACCATGCCCTGGTAACATATCTAAGAACAGTTTTCACTCAAGTTTGGTTCTGAAATGTTAGAATATAAATTAATCATCTTCAAGAGCTTTTTTTTTTTTTAAGATTTATTTATTTATTTAAGAAAAAGAGCAAGAAAGAGAGAGTGTGAGTGAGTGGGGGAGGGACAGAGGTAGAGACTCTTCAAGCAGACCCCCTGCTGAGTGGGAGCCCCACGCAGCACTCGATCTCACGACCCTGAGATCAGGACCTGAGCCGAAACCAAGAGTCAGACACTTAACTGACTGAGCCCCCAGGCGCCTCTCGGGAGGTTTTTGTTTGTTTGTTTTTAATGAAAAATTTTAAGCTCCAGTTCTTGTGAATCCAGGAATCTCCATTTTTAAAGGACATCTCAGGTGATTTTTATGCAGATTCCACCATTTGGGAGTGGTGGCTACTACTACAGGCTGCAGAGAATTTAGGAATGGTTTATAAGCTTTGCATAGGTAAAGCCTACCGCTAGCAGCATACACATTTAAACTTGAGTTTAAATCAGCTTTACAATCAGGAAACGGTGACCTGACCTGAAGGATCTTAGATTTCCTTATGGCTGTTGAGAACATGTTAATCTAACCTTCTCACCCCAGATCCAGAATTCCTGGAGTATAGAGAAATTACGGCGTCTTGAAAACTTGAGTCGTTACCTCATAATGCTGTAATAAACACAATAATAACAAATTACCATTTTATATGGTTTTACAAGCACTCTTACAGAGTTCATCTCCTTTGGTCTTCTGAGTAAGCACCATTTTACAGGTGAGGTCGTTGAGAGATCAGATCACCTTGGTCATAGGCCCCCGATCCAGATCTTCCTCTCAATGCCAGTGCTCTTTCCCCTACGCTGCAGTGCTTCTCCTTGCTTCTCTTCCAAAGTGAGATCAAAATAGAAGCAGCTCAAAATAGAGCAGGAGCAGTGAGCAGAGTGAAGAGTAGACAAATGCATTCTCAAAAGCATGACATAACAACACAGATGAACCTCAAAACATTATGCTAAGTGAAAGAATCCAGACACAGAAGACTTCATATTGTAGGATTCCATTTGTATGAAATGTCCAGAAAAGACAAACCTATAGACACAGAAATAAATTAATGGTAGCCTAGGGCTGAGGGGGGGAACAGAGAGTAACTGTAAATGAGCATGAGGGATCTTACCGGGGATGAATATATTCTAAAACTGGATTATGCTGATGGTTGGGCAACTCGGTAAATTTACTAATAATCTGAATTATACTCTTAAAAATGAATGGATTTTGTGACATGTAAATTATAACTCAATAAAGTTGTTTTTGAAAAGCATGAAGTGTTAATATTAGGAGTATAGATTTCATTTTTGACTCTGCCATGTAAAACTTTGATTAAGTTGAGAAAGTAATTCGACATCCCTCAGACCCGGGATTCTCATCTCTGGAATGGGGATAAAAATAGTGTCTATCTCATACACATTCTAATTTTTTAGCACACTGGAAGAGCAAAACAAGAGTAAGTTTGGAGAGCATCTGTCCCTTTAGCTCCCTCAGATTTGTGAATACCACCTAACATTGCCTTTCACTTCCTCACTGAAATCTAGAAACCACTCTCCTCTTAACATACACATTTGAAGAATTCTGTTTTGCCTCCTCGCGCAGCAATGGTACATGCTGGACAGTGGGTCTGAGTCATGGCCTTTGCCGTTCATGTCAGAGCCTTACAGCAGCAACAATAACCAAGATGGCGGCTCTGATTGCTAAACACTATTTCCGTGAGACCAATGCAAATATGCCAGGCCTCTTCTTTCCCTGGAATTACTTTCTGACAAGAGATGATTCAAATTATTTTAAGTTGTTTATTTTATCATCTCCTTCCTTCCTCATGTGATTCTTGAGCATTTAGCTTTAACACATTATGTTCCTCTGATAGAAGCCTTTTAATGTCAACTTGTCAAAAGCTAATTGCATTTTCTTTGAGGTCGAAAACACTTGATAGCTGATTTTTTTTTTTTGAAAATTATTATTTAAGCCAGCATCACTTTTCTACCTAGCATTCCAGGAAATCTGCTCTGTATATGCTAAGCCTTCGTCAGGTCCAGGGTGCACTTGTAAAGAACGCAGGGCTCTGCTGGGGCCGGGCTAAAATCCCCTCCCGTGTTGCAGAGGTTTGCGGTGCTGTTTAATGCATCCTTAGCAGATTGGCACGCCAGTTTCCTGGTATAATTTAATGTTAAATAACACTCCTAAAACTGTGTCGGGAAATAAGTACATGTAAAATGTCACCTTTGGAAAAAAAAAAAAAGAAAGAAAACAATTACAGTTATGACATGCAATTTGCATCAACCTCTTTTGAGATAATTAAAGAACAATAACAGAACACACTAGCCAAAAAATGGGCTAGCAAGGAGGAAAAAAGAAGAGCCTTTGTATTTCCATGGTTCCATATTCCTTGGCACATCCAAGCCAGTCTGTTTCTGAGTCTACTGAACAAGCATTTGTCATAAGCTTTACTGCACCATGAAGTTATGATTAATATTACAGCTCAAGTACAGCGGGTTGAAAGACCACATTCATTTTCAAAGTCACGTCGCATTGATTAGAATTCACTGCAGGTTATTCAAATAACGATCCTCTCTTTCCCCAGGAGAATCTCTGTCTGATTTTTCTTTATCCTCATTAAAGATCCCAGGTGCAGACAAAGCTTTCCGTACTTCTAATTTGCATTATCCTTGGGAAGGAGGTAATTCACATACCTTCAGTATATAGCACTTGTTTTTGTACTTTGCTCTTTCCTATTATCTATTTAAATAAATGAAGAAATTTAGCCTTTAAAAACCCTCAAACAATAGAAAATGCCAAACTGTTTTTATCTTTAGTAACGCGTCCATGGATCCCAAACCCTCCATGATAATTCAGATAAATTGGGACACTTTTGTTCAGGTCTTGGCTATACTTGGCTTAAAAAGACAATGATTTTTTTTTTTTCTTTCTTAGGGGAAAAAATTCATTTTAGTAGTAAAGAGCAGCTAAGAGCATTTTTCAGCTTTACCAGAGCTGAAAAGCAAAGGTTCATCGAACGATAAATGTAGTACTCAGATAATCCGCAACAGAACTTGATATGTTATTTGGCTAATTAGATAAATTTCTATGCAAGGACTGATCAATTATTGCCTCTGTTGAGATAATTTATTAGCTACTCTTTCCAGTTTAGCATTTTTACGGAATCACATATGGATTTCATTGGCATAAGGTGTGGGCCTCAAAATTGTGACAAAGAATTCTGCCTTGGACTATTTTTACCTTTAGTTTTTGTGTAATGAGTTTAGCCTGAAGCAGACTGACAGCATTGTTGACATTTCATTGAGTTTCCATTTCTCAAGAGGGGAGAAATTTTAGCTAATTAAATAATGTTAGAGTGTCTTAGAAACTACAAAGGCAACACAAAACCACGCGGCAGTCACACCATATTTGTTAAGACCACTTGCATATTTCTGAGATCTTTAGAAAATTGAAGTCTGCATAACAAAACTTATAAAGTGACTCAGAGGCTCAAAAATGATGTGACTGACATAATTGGAAAGATAGGAGAACAACTGGAAGAGAATTTTCATAAAAATAATCATTTTTCAGTGTGTGGATCAGGAGCGAATATGATTGTTTCCCTGGGTTTTACAGCAGCCTAATGGCTCTGAAACTTGTGTGTGCGTGTGCGTGTGTATTTCACACTGAAAGTCACATGTGCTATTTACAGGGTGGGGAATTGTAACTTCCAAGCCAGTGAATCAGCAATAATCATACATTTAGGTACTAATGAAAACTGGTCTAATACCTCCTCATTCATCTTTCAGGACAAGCTGGTTTTCTGTCATCTGTGAACCTGCTTGTGAGAAGTCTTTGCATACATAACCAATATAAGAGAAAATTAAACATTTTGTTAGCGTTTGTATTTATTTATTTCTTCTAGAAGGATTTGCAACGAGGCTCAGAACCTCATTAGTTCTGAGTAAAATGAAACGGAGTGTGCACATTTGGAGAAAACCAAACTTTTCCAATTCAACGAGGGACTATTTAACATGGAGTAAAATTTTAATGAAAAATAACTAGAGATTCAACTCAGATATGTCTTTTCAGTTGAGTTTGACAGGGCAGCCCTGTGGATTCAATATAAACATGAGTCAATGACAGAACCCAAAAGCAGGACAGAAATGTTACCGTGTCCACTTAGAGAAATAGGCTAAATCATTTTGATTGTAAGATAACAATACAGCTGTTGACATTCTGAAGTCAGGTTGAAAATGTTGATAAAGTGACATGTGAACCTACTCTGGCATTAATACAATTTTGAAAAGAGCATTTCCTAACAAAACAGATGCCTACTGTGTGTGTATGCATGTGTGATGTGTATGCAGATGCACACACGTGCACATCTGTGTGTGTGTGTGTGTGTGTGTGTGTGTGTTTCTCCAATCTGAGTATCTCAGAGAGGAAGGCATGGAGAACCCATTGAGATTTATTTCCCCTTTAAGCCTCAGGGAACCTTTGAGATTTCATTGACATTAATTAAGCCCACCCCAGGATCATGGGCTTGGTGGGCTTGGTGAACTTTTGTTTTAAAAAGCAAGCTTGCTTGCCAGAGGAGTTTTTTCCCAAGCTCTCATTTTATTGTGGTTTCCAGCAGGGAATCTTGTTTCAAGGGATATGATCAAAGTAAAGGACATTTCTTCTGGGACATATTTTACATAGATTAAATCTCATTATGCAACTTACTCTTTAGTCTATATTCTTTTTTATAAGCTCCTATTGTATGAACGAATTTAACATAGAAAAGTGTGAATTTATTACATCAGATGGATATACTAAGCTCCAAGGAAGTTAAGGTTCAGGAGAGTCAAACACTTTTCGTTTTTCTTATCAACAGTGAATTTCAGCTCACAGAATCTTAGTATAATCTTAAATGAGGTTGCTATATATATGTATGACTGTGGACTTAAGATTTCCATAGCCTTTGCACAATTTTATTTTTAAATATCAAGTGATTCCTTTAAAGAACACTCTGCTATTCTTTGATTTTCCTTCCCTGTTTTAAAACTATTTCCCTGCCTTTTTCGTTTGAAAGATAGGCAAATTATTTTGGATATATTAAGAGGTATGCCCTATTACAGATCATAGGAAGTTATATTTTCTCACTGAACATTAGGAACTTGAAAATTTGACGTAGCGAACAGAAAATCTTAACACTGCAGAATAGACATTGGTTAAATCCGTAGAGCTAATTCAAGCTCACACCAAAATTTACAGTTCTGAAGAATGATCATTCGATACCTAGCTCTTTTATACCTGTATTTCCTTGCTCTTGGTTTAATATCCTGAGAATCTAAGAAAGACAAACACATTGAGTACCAAATCTGTTTTCTCCCAGCTTCAAAATAGGGGAAAAGTGTCACAAAACACAATGTGAGATTCGGTAGCTTCTGCCCAGAACCCTGATACTTGGACTAAATGAAAGTTTAGTGTTTCAGTTATTTTCCTTAAAAATAATAAAATGTGTGTCCATAGTGAACATTTTTTCCAGAATTCTAAAAACACATGCTCAGTCTACAAGTAAAAAAGATTCTATATTTTCAATAGTTATGTTATTTGATTGCCAAAATAAGTTACATATTTTCAGATAGAAACTCACATTTGGGGGCGTCTGGGTGGCGCAGTGGTTAGGTGTCTGCCTTCAGTCCAGGGCATGCGTGATCCCAGCGTTCTGGGTTCGAGCCCCACATCAGGCTCCTCCACTGGGAGCCTGCTTCTTCCTCTCCCACTCCCCCTGCTTGTGTTCCCTCTCTCGCTGGCTGTCTCTGTCTCTGTCGAATGAATTAATAAAATCTTTTTAAAAAAAAAGAGAAACTCACATTTGCTTTTCTGCGATTTCATTGGCTTTGCAATTAAAATTGCAAAAAAAATTGCAAAAAAAAATTGCAAAATTGCAAAAAAAAAATAAGCTGAGGAATTGATACTTTTTAGAGGCATGAAAGGATATGCATGCACAGTCTAGTTTCAGGTTAAACTGTCCTGCTCATTCTAGAAATTTTCTTTGCCATTTGGTCTCTAAAGGTACAGTTTCCTTCAGTGGAGTATAAGTCCTCTCCTGTTTCAGGTCTCAGGCTCTCTACTGTGCATTTAATGAAAACTAATTTACAACGCTCTTTACAATTGCAGTTGTTTTTACAGTATCCGAGAGGTCCTCTTGCTTCCTGCCTATAAGTTTGGTGCTTTACTCCCATGTCCAAAAGAGAACCATTGTAGGAAGCTAAAATGGTGGTCAGTTAAATGGTTAATCAGGACACAGACTCCCCCCCCCATCAATGAAAGTCAAATTCCCTGCATAAGTGGTTAACTCAGCTTTAGAACTAGAAACATAATTAAACCAGAAGGAGTCTGTTATGATTAGAGGTGAGAGGCTGGGGCGAGTTAAGCCATAACAAAGAAAATGAATTCATGTTAAGCTTTGCACAAAATGCAGTTTTCCTGTTCTGATTATATTATGTAAAATGTATTTCCTGTTGCTTTTGAAAAATAAAACTATTTCTAGAACTATTCAAAAAGTATTTTCTTATGCAGTGTGTCTTCACAAGCATATTCTGTTCTTCGAGGATTTCTGACACTAAGCGTTCCATTGAGTCTGTTCCCAGAATCCTCCTCCTCCCCTCTGGTGGTTTAATGTCTTTATGGTGACCTTAATAATCTTCGGCATCCTCATTGAGTTCACTTCTGAATAAATATTTCTCCAGACGACTTCTGCATAGCTTAATAATGGATGCACTATCTACCTTAGACAATAAATTTCTAAAATCTATACTATTTATTGTGTTCTAATTCGTTATGGCTATAATAATTTCTATTGAATTCCCACTATCTAATTAGATTTTATAGCTTTTATGGCATGGTACAGAGGATATATCCTTTCTCTTGGTATAAGTTAATCTTTGCTAACTTTAAATACAATGAATATACTTATCAAATTTGTGAAAACATTTAGAAGGAAATGCATGTTTAAAATGTGCTCTTGTCTACTTGATTATGAAATGCTCTTTTTTCATTCCACTCTATTTTCATTTAGCTATTTTCCCCTAGATAGTTATGTTGCAGTTATTTCAATGTTTATATGTTACTATCTGCCTGCATTAATCAAGGTAATGGTGCAAGTAAAGATGATCTTGGCAAAACAAAACAAAGTTAATGTCATGTGAATTTTGGCCAGATGCAAAAAATGCCACATTCCCTGTTGAGTTAACTTGTCGAAGGTGCAATTGGTGACACTGTCCTGAGCTGTCAGAGTAGAATAATATGCTACCTACCGACAGCAACGCTCCCTCCTGTAACATTGGAAGTTACGTACCGCGGCACCGGGTCCATTGAACTCTATGTGTTATTTTCACGATGAATGGGAGTTACTTGCTCTAATCAAGCGTTCCCTTTATATTGCAGCAGACAATGAGATTGTCCATCAGCACTTTCTAGAACCTGGGGACAACACAACCGCCATGCCTCCAGCCCATGCCCTGCATATCAACCTCACAGGCTCCATTATCATTCCAGGCATTCCTTCACAAAACATGACTGAGAAAGCAGTTACACGTGGGAATCTTGAATTTTCTATGAAAATTCTGTAAGGCCCAGATCTAGCAGCATATTGGTTAGTAATTAGGAGGGGGAGAGTGTGCCTGCATGCATGCGTGTTGTCGAATACATAAGGTAATTTGTAAAATACGGTATTGTAAGAAATGTGTCTCTTCCAATGCCTCAAGACTTCAAAGTACAACAATTTTCTTTGTTTTGTTTTGTGAGGGTTTTATTTTAACTTAAAGATAGGCTATTTAGGCCATTACGAAAAAATACATATGGCAGAGAGTCCAGGCCAGGCAGCGTGAGAACGAAGGTTAACCTGCCATCCGGCCAGGTGACACTCTGTCATCCATTCTGCCTCTCTGATGCAAGAGTCAACCAAGGTGACCAATCCAGCGACCCTGTAAGGTATCTTCGGTCGTAAAACAGTGCCTTCTTAATATTTATCGCCACGTGGGTGCCCACTCAGGAAGGACGGAAGGAAGGAACTTGCAAAGGAGTCTCAGTCAGATATCTTCCTGGCTTTCATCATCTGAGCCATGCTCTTACTTTTCCATGTAGTTAGCAGAGACTCCCACTGGCTTTGTCTTACCTCAGACAAGACCTCTTGAAACATTACTCCAATCTCTAGCAGGAGGAGAGTAGCAGGAATAGTCTAGGAATTAGTATTTGAAAACTTACTCTGCCTTCGGTGTTTTCAAGCATTCTCCACGTACTAATTCATGGCACCTTCGTAACAACCCTATGATTAATATATTGTGAATAGTCCCATTTTGAAGACGAGCAAACTGAGGTGAGAGCCCAAGTTTTCCGCTCCTGTAAATACACTGAGCTGAGAACTAGCATAAATTCAAACCAGCTTTTAAGAGGATATGTCTCCTTAGAGCCCACCCTCACGGATGGTGATTACGTAGTGGTCTGGATACTGAAAAGTTCTAGTATAGAGAAATCTTTTTTTTTTGAATCCCCTCGCTCAACTACCGAAGACAAAGCGTCTTGTGCATAACCCAAAGGCCTGCGCGGGGCCCTCCGCACCCGTCAGCAACACACCCACAGGCACAGACACTAAGCAGCGCAATCCAGGAGCCGGTTCCAAGGTGTGCAGTTCTGCTGTGGGGGGCAAAGCGGAAGTGAGGGCCTTGGGCAAAAGAAGGGGCTACTTCCCTGGTACTGAATGTGATAACCCCTGCATCTAAGAGTAGCCACCGTTCCTGTCTAACAACACAGAGTTTTTAGTTAGCAGCTACATAACCAGCGAAGGGCTACATAATCCTTTTCTAGTTACATTATTTTCATTTTGCTGCAATGGAGGTAAGTCTTCAGTAAAAATGCAATACTCAAATTTTGAAGCTCTCATCTGGGTGTGTTGTGAGTATTCATTTGACCACAGGAACCTCCTACGTGCAGACCCAGGGCGTGCGAGCGTGAGCAAAACCCCACACGGGCCCTGTGCTGGCGGAGCTCACACAAAGGCCACAGCAATAAGAGTGACTCTTACTGGGGCGCCTGGGTGGCTCAGCTGGTTAAGCGACGGCCTTCAGCTCAGGTCATGATCCCAGAGTCCTGGGATGGAGCCCTGCATTGGGCTCTCTGCTCAGCAGGGAGCGTGCTTCTCTCTCTGCCCGTCGCTCCCCCTTTCTTGTGCGTGCTCTCTCTGGCAAATAAATAAATAAAATCTTAAAAAAAAATGACTCTTATTAATTACCGAGGGCAAAGTGTTATGAACACTGCTTAGTACTTGTTGAGCAAATGTCACAAGGTGAAAGTCGGACCAGCTTTGAGTGTGCACGAGACGGCAGAGTGAGTGAGGCCGTGAACCAGACCGGGGGTCAGGGATCCATGGTACTTTGGCTCTCGTGCAGCCTTCTCAGAAGTCACTGCCTCTCAATATCCAGATGCAGCCAGGCAGGCATCGTCTTTTCTCGTTTGACCATTGCTGCTTTGGGGCATATAAGTATATTTAGAGGAAACCAAAGCTCAGAGAAGTTCAGTGAGTTGCCAGGGTCCCCAGCTCGTAATTCAGAGAGCTAGGATTCTAGTCCAGATCTTTTGATAGGTGAATCAGTATTTTTTCCTCTGTCATGGCTGTTTCTAATGACTTTACCTTTCTTTCCATCAAAGTTACAAGGGCTTCTTTCCACTTGGTTTCTGTGTAGAATAACTAAAAGAGAATTCTCAATCATATTTTTAACTACTAAAAACACTATCCATATTATTTGTAGAAATATTTTAAAAGGCAAGAAAAAAAATAACTCCCAACATAGCTAAAAAATAATCTTTGTTGACATTTTGTCGTCTGTCCTACCCAGGCACATTTTCTTCTATGTAGCTACACGTGGACGTACAGACGAATAGTGTGTGACTTTAAGTTACTCTACAACGAACGTGAGTTACTTCTTTATAAGAAAAATTATTTTAAGCAACAATTCAAATCCTTTGGCTTATCTTTGAAATTATTAAAGAAAGTATATAACATAACTATTTAAACACCGTATCCATTGTACATAGTTGGGTCACTTGTGAGTGTGTGTGTGTTTGTGTGGTGTGTTTTATTCAATCAACAGTCTATTGTAAATGTCTTTCCATACTATTAAATATTGTTGTATATCATTTTAAATTATTGAATAATGTTCAATTGAACTAATGTACTGTAATTTATTAGCTAATTCCTCATTTTAGACATTAAGGATGCATTCAATTTTTTTACTCTCATAAATGACACCATAAGGTCTGGATGAACAGTATATAGCTAAATCTTTGCACACATTCATCACTATTTCCTTAGAACTTAAACTCCAAAAGATAGAGTTCCAGAGTGAAAGGGCCTGCAAAACTCTCAAAATTTAAAAACACATATGCTCAAACCACCTTTAGAAAAAGTGTATCATTGTACATCCCACGAGGTGTATGCATAGCTTCGTTTTTCCTCACCAATATGCAATATTATTCTTTTTGCTCATCTTTGACAATGATAAGCAAAAAGAGCTAGTTATTTTAAATCCACGGTCATCGATTAATAGGGAAGTTGAAATTTTAATGTATTTATTTGTCATTTATGTTCTCCCTTTGTTATAGAGTGATCTTTTCTTAAAACTCTTTGCAGAATGATTTCCAATATAAAATTTTCCATGTTGTACATTTCATATTAAATCAATATTCAAACTCAAGTTAGCAACACAGCTCAATATGAAAAGTAATGGCTTAAAGATACGTTTTGTAAGAAGCATAGACAGTGAAAGGGGACTGCTTCAGGGCTGGGTATCCCACCTTTGCTGAGATTTGATTTTCCACGGAGTCTAATGTTAAGGGCAGATAAATTCAGACATACGATGGAACGAGGTCTACTGATCATTCTCGTGGAGATAATTTGGGCACAATAAACTCCAGTGAGAGGATCTCGGGTAGATAATATTAATGATTACATTTGACTGGTAAACCTACTTTTCTCAGGAAAGGTTAAATTTACAGTACATAAGGAACACCTCCTAGTTTAGGAGTCTGAACTGGTGAAGAGAAATCGAGGATTTCACATCTAAGATTTGTTTAGCCACCCAGAACAATGAAATTGAAGTTTGCAACATTTTGGAGTAAAGAAGTGTGTTAAAGCAAATCTCAACTTACAACTTTAGATTTGAACACACCTGAGCCCAGGTGATTTGCAAAAAGACACGTGTAGATTCAATCGTAAAATAGGCAATAAAGTTTTTGAAAAAAAGGCGCACTTCATAAATACTTCACGTTGTATTCGTACTGCATAAATTAGGTGACGGGGTTCGAACTATTTGTTATTTTTTTAACTTTCATGGTTTAACAAACAGAAGTGTCACTTACTCCTTGAAACGAAAACGCACTACAGCAACTCCCCACACCGTCTTTGATGAAGAATCTGGCCTTCTAGTTCATTTCACATGAAATAACAGATTTGTGTTGATGGTGCTTCTGTTCTTGATAGTGAGAGAACTTGTTACTGAAAAATTAGCTACTCACCCTCAAGCAATCACTAATATTCCAGTTCCTGACTAGAAAAGGGGGGAAGAGAGCAGATGGAAGCAAACAAAAATTGTATTAATAATACATAACAGAGTGCTGCTACAAATGATATTTCAGTGGAGGAAAACAATAGGAAAACTGCCGTTTTCATTGGATCTTCATGTATTTATCAGTCTCTAATGCTCCTATCTTCAAGCAGTTCCCTTTTATTGACACGGCAACACAAATTGCAGAAGTAAATTGAATCACAGACTCGGAATGTAAAAATCAATGAGAAATAATTTTGTAGCACTAAAGTGAATAGTGTAATGCTAGGTATTCATTTAATTAACCATGAGCCTTTCCACATAATGCACCATCATTGCCAGCTTTTCAGCTCATAGTTGTTCCAGGAATAATGGGTTTGGGATTCATCTTTAGAAAACCTGCATTAATATTTGAAAGCGTTTAAATCCATTAGTGGGTCATCTGAACACTGCAGGTCACTTTTACATTGCTAATTGAAACAATAGTAATGGCTTATAATCTACTGTCTAATAATGCCTGGAGTGTTTTACCGCTTTTATATCTGCAGATTCCAGGAAATATGTAAATTTGTTGCTGAACTGTTATAAAAATATGGAAATTTAAGCTGCAGACATCAAAGTATTTTTTCCTTAAAAAAAAAAAAACACAACACATAGCGTTTAATAAACTGAAGCGTTACACTACATTGTGGTGTCAGGATAAATTCCTTACTCTAGACCTTCCCCTGTTCTCTCTTCTCCGCTCTGGGCGCAGCATCTGGCACTCACATTTTCCACGTTGCCATTAGGAGAAAGTGAATATCATTAAACCAGTGAGTAAACAATCATGTCATTGTTTCCATATGCAAGCTATACATTGACTCAGCCTGCTGGGTCCTGGCTGCTTTTTTATTTGCCCTACATGAATTTATGCAAGCATTTTCCTTTTCATGGGGATTTTTAATATATATCAACATTTTCTTGGATGGGGGCAGTACATGTGGCAGCAACTCTCGCATATGAAATGAGAATATGATTTCAGTGTGAAAACATACATGTGGGTAAACACATACATACATATCAAAGGAAATATGTGAGAAAGAGTAGCTTTCGGAATGCTCCTTGTAAGCTGAATGTCATACAAATTGATACTTAACCAGCATTTTCTCTTTTAATTAAACATGCATCTCATGCACTCACCTGTATCTTCCTATGCTTAATTATGGTCTGATTGTGCAGAAATTCCAGAAAGATGCATCTCATTATAATAAAGGAAACACTTTGGCATAGGTAGGGATTGTGGATGCATGCATACTCATTTTATATAAAGGGAATATGTTTTTGGAAGCACTTTATACCAAGGCTCAAAGGAAAAGAAGGGTTTAAATCCATTCACTCCACCATCCAATGCGACAAGATCGCATTAGGAAATCAGGGAGAGAGGAGAGGACTCGAAGACACATGTGGGTGGCACCGGATTTGATGCTCTATCAAGAAAAGCAACATTTTAGTTTCTGGTTTTCATTATCTTAGCAAATGTATTTACATCTGAGGAAGATACTGTAAGTCCATATCAAAATTCTGATTTCATCCACGGAGCACCGGTGAGAGAGCTTTCAAGCAAGGAAATAGAATTGCATTCACAGACGAGCAGAGCCCATGTATTAATTGTGTTGTATGAGGAATTCAAACGAAACATTTTAATGACTTTAATGAGGATTGTGGATAAGAAAGGGACCAAACATCCCTTGGTTCCTGAAATAGAAAGACAAATCAGTTCGTGATATGCATAAGGAAATCGCAGAAAGGAAACTTGACCTTGTGAAGTCCTCTCTTAAATATTCCCGCCATGTTTCCTGCCTTTCTCCATGCACTATTAAGCTCCCTTTGAAGTCAGTATCACTATACTTGCATCAGTCGTACAGGACATGGAGAAAGATGAAACAATGACCCCAGAAAGCAAGTAGTTTCTTTATCAAAGAAGGACAAGTACCATTAGCCTATAGTGCAATAAATAGCTGCCTCAAAGGTATTTGTCACTTTCTGCCGGGGAAGGGAATTGACAAAGGGATCATGACTTGATTCCCCACAATGAAAACCCTGTTGTGATTAAATAGGATGACAAATTGGGCTTTGTGTCCCAGTTACAGCTCTCGTGAGTTTTATTGTGCCTACAATAGGGACAGGTACTGAAGGGTTAAGAGAGAATCCCACAATAATATCACATATCTAGTCAACCGAGAAATCCTACGTGAAGGTCAGAAATCCCTTTCCAACCCCTGGGAGTTTCTACAGCTTTACCCTTCTTGTCTAGCTGCGTTAGGACAACACTAAGCACATGGAAGCCCAAGAAACCAAATTCTTGCCTTTTTCCTGCAGACAAATCTTTTTTTTTTTTTTAAAGATTTTATTTATTTATTTGACAGAGAGACAGCCAGCGAGAGAGGGAACACAAGCAGGGGGAGTGGGAGAGGAAGAAGCAGGCTCATAGCGGAGGAGCCCGATGTGGGGCTCGATCCCGGAACGCCGGGATCACGCCCTGAGCCGAAGGCAGGCGCTTAACCGCTGTGCCACCCAGGCGCCCCTCCTGCAGACAAATCTTGGTAAATTTTTAGCCACAGATACAAGAGCTTACATAACAGACCTTACACAAGTAGATCCCATCATTTCTCACTTGCCATTTCCTACTTTACTGTAGTATACTTTGTTTCAATTTTTTGGACTTTGGATTTCTATTTGTTTCCAGAGTTAGGAACGTGGCTACCGGTCATGAATGAATATTTGCCCCAACACGTCACCAGGAAGATGCTACTTTATTTTCTTTTAGGAGGTTAGTCATCATTCATTTTCTTTTTAACTAAACCTTTGATGCCCATTGCAAGATGTAAAGGAAGCTATTTATTGGAAAAACCCTTCTAGTTCTAGGTTTCCTCTTAGTGCATTGAAAGAACATTCATTTGGGAAACCCGATTCCTTCCCATAACTTAAGACATCCATTAATGGTGTTCCATCCATTGGTTCACTGGCTATTAGCAAAGGAAATGCCTGACCTTACTGCCACGAGTCAGGGAAACAAATCTCTCCATTTTAGTATATGCTGTTCACTTTCCCCTTTGGTGACTTGGCTGAGCCCTTTTTTTCTGAGTTACTCTGGTAGACATGCTTTCCTGTGCAAAAGCCTTGTGACCTTGGCTCTGGCTGAGATGACAAAGCCAACACTTGGGCAGAAGTGTGACATCTCTCTTTCAGCCATTCCATTGGAGCTTACTGCCTCATTCATCTGTTTTTCATCCATTCATTCACTACACAATATCGATTGCATCCTACTTACTAAAAGGACTTAGGAACCTACTGTATTCAGGTACTTACTTACTCTTTGTTAAAGTCATCCAAGTTTTAGTCTGAGAATATATGGGTGAGGAAATATAGATACAGTTCACACATGGTTATTTTTACCATTTATTTCTAAACTGTTACTCTTATGGAGATTTCAATGGTCTTTGTATTATCTATCACGGATTTTTTAGATAGGAGCCCTGAGAATATTTTGGAGTTCCTAGAAAGACGTGCAGGGCCTCATCTTAACTTTGACTGAAAGACAGGTCCTTTGTCCACCAGGGAAGGCTTCATCCTCAGCTTTCGTGGCGTTAGGAGGTGTGGCCCTATTCACCAACATTTGCTCGAGTCACCCGTAAATCACAGTGCCAGCGAATACTCTAAGATGAAACATTTACCTTTCCAGTGACCTGGTTTGTGGAAGAACACAACTGTCCCTTCTCCAGAAGCTGAAGAAGGGAAACAATACAGATACATCTTACTGATGATTGTTAGTACGATTATTACTTGAATGTTACAAATAAGAGCAGCTACCATCTCATATACGAGATGAAATGTGGCAGATACTGCTCCAGATGTTCGTATGGGCCATGTTTTTTATAGATTCTTGTTGTCTATTACATTTAATATCTCTAAAACAGGGATGTATCTGCCAGTCTCTAGGAAGTCACAGTTTACTAAGTACAGTTTATTCGGTTAATAGAATGAGTCATGTTCTGTGAGATAAAGTATTAACTTATTCAAACATCAAAAGAATTCTGAGTTAAGTCATCTATTATTACCCATTTTATAAATGCAACTGAGATGCAAATGAAATTAAAGAACTCCCTCAAGGTTAGCGTTATTAGGTTATAGAGGTAGGATTAGAAGCCAGGCAAAGTGGTTCCAGGGCCGACGTCCTTAAGCTCAGTGCTCGACTACCTTTCCAGGATGAAGTTTTCTTGGCTGGGTCTTTTATCTTCCTGCTTGCATGGTGTTGTGTGTGCTGTCACCGAGATTTTTACAAATATGCCCCTCCCTCTCTCTTGTTCTAGTCCAGGATTGGCTGAAAATTAGTGGAAGCCCCATGATTTCTGACTTCGGTATCTGCCCTGGAAACACCATATGCTGCCTTCTCAGTGTGTTTATTTCTTTTCTTCCAAACCTGGTTTCAAATCCTGAAGAAGTTTAGCATCGCTGTTGATTTAGTGACATGACACAATCCATTGTCGTTATATATTGATTTCACAAATAGGATCCATGATGTGAGTTTGAATCACAGAATTGAGGACAATTGGAATGAAGAGAGATACAATTGTGAGAGTAACTGAAGTCATGAGGCTTATCTCTCCAGTACATTTAATAACTTAGGTGACTTCAGAAAATTTTTGTTTTATGTCAGTACGTTTGTGTGTTTGTTTTTCTGTCTTTAAATCAGAGAAGATACTGAGTGCAAGAGCTTCATGGGTGGGTAAAGAGAGATGCAAATAAAATTTACTTCCAAACAGAGTAATAAATAATAAAATAAACATATTTGTATTAATATTGTCACTCTTACCTTCTCTATCAAAAATCAAAATACTCATGTAAATAGAATTAACAGATACAATTCCACTAACTCAGCCTCATGTGCTGTGATATCACTACCCGTTATACCAAACAGCATGACAAGGTTATCATCATCATTTAGAACGCTAACATGACAGTCTCCAGTTCATAGTATGGCTTTGTCCAGTAATGCAGCTGAAGTTAATGAGTTGGGGTGAGTGTTCTCACTAATTTGACTGTTTATATAGCATTCACTTGAGATGTATACACTAAGCAGTAATCTCTGAGAAGAGAGAGACATAGGGTTCCACAATGAAGGCAAAACATGTGCAGTATGTCATATTTGTTAAACATGAGAGACAAGTTGTATCATGTTTGTATGGGTCTGTATGTAGACTACAAATAATATGAATGTGTATATAAAATTTCATTTCAAGATAAAAAGTTACCATCTTATTTGAGCACAATTGGGAGATGTCGACTGAACAATTTACACTTTCGTTTAGACTATTGTCTTTTCTATAGAATCACTCTTACTAAACTTAGAACATGTTCCTTTATTAATGACAATTGCAAATGGAAGAAATCATGCATACATTGGAAAATCTCACTAATGTCAAATAATTCATTTCTTCAAATTACTCTTACTATTTTTATTTGTGGCACAGAAATGCAACTCTGTCTGTAAGAAGCCACTGGGCATAAATATAGACATGCACTTACCTCTTTGTCCAACATAATCATTCATCAGTGTTTTGGAAGGATGGAGGGAGGAGGGAGCAAGAAAGGAGTGAATCATTCTATATCCTTCAGGTGAATAATTTACTTGTTTGGTTTAAATAAACCACACTGAGGAATATCAATTATTTAAGATTACTTGTATACAACTCAGTATATTATAGCCTTATGTAGCAAATTCTTGGCCTGGGTGCCAGTGGTTTCAAAGAGGTTAATGCCCTCTTTAAAGTACGAATAAGATTTTTCACGTTAGGATCTGGACTTATAGGTCATTTGGTCTCAACCACAACTTGGCCATTAGTTTAAACCTAGATCAAGATCAAGTATTTTGTTATCGACTGGTAAGGGTTCAATCATTTCTGTTTATTTTATCTATCTTTCCCCATTATGTAGTACATTTTAATGATAGATTCAAAATTGAATAATTTTATTCATATAAAAATACTTATTATTTCCCATGTGCCTAATATTGTGCTTGGGGCTGTGACTGTTAGCAATAAACAAACGAGTCTTACGTTTAAGGATCTCATTGCGCGGTAAATTGGCAATTCATACAGAGTGTGATTAATCAACATTCTGTATCTGAAGTCTTTCCCCCATCCAAAACGAAGTTAAAACCCACAGCAAGGCATGATTTGATTAAGTGGTAGTGAATTATAATAAAATAGAAAGTTTGTGGAAGATATAGTCACAAGAGTCTCAGAGAGAGCTCCATGGTGAAGAAGAACTTGAGTATTTCCTGACTTCATGGTTAGACCCCACAGAAGTGTTTTGCCAGATAGGGTGAGGGAAGAGATAAGGACTCCTCATTTAGGGTTAGAACAAGCAAAGTCGTAGAGGCAAGAAGAAGCAAGATGTACTTGGGGAATAGAAAGAGACTACTGTAACCATAGCTCATGGTAAGAAATATGGCTAGATGAAGACAAATTCTGAAGGGATTGGAATTTATTCATTCAATAAATATTTACTTGAGTACTATTAGGCACTGACCAAGAACTATGGACACACCTCTAAAAACAAAACAAAACAAAGAACTCCCCTCAAAAAAGAAAGAGACAAAAAAAAAAAAAAGCCATCGTCCCCAACTTCACAAAACTTGCCATCTTTTCAGGATGAGGGAGGCAAGACAAGTATAATGTTTGGCTAACATGATATTGAAGTCAGAGTAATATGAAAGCACGAGCAATGTACCTAACTCTTGTTTGGTGGGTTAGGAAGCCTTCTTGTTGGAAGCCTAAGACCAGAAGGATATGAGGGAGTTTGCCAGCAAGAGGTGGTGAAAGAGGGGAGGACAAGACTCTAGCTTAATACAATAGCCCAGAAACAGTGAGAGGAGGTTGGTGGAGTGGCAGGCTCTGCAATTGTTTTCAGTAGGGTGGAATAGTTGGAGAGGCAGCTGGAGCAATGAACAGTAGTAAGATCATAACAGACCTTGAGGGTCATGCTAAGGTGTTTGATTTTACATCCTATGGGCAGCAGGTTAAGTGTTCATGTGATCAGAAACACAACTCTACTAATGGAGAGTGGATCAAGGGAGTCAAAAGTGGACAGAGGGACAGAGGAAATGCTGGGGACCTGAACAACAGTTAAATCAGGATCACCAGCAATACCTGGTGAGCGATTGGATGTGGGGACCATGGGGGACAGGACCCTGAATGCTTGTGTATAGAAAATGGGATTTTTCCAGTAGGAAATGGAGAAGGCACAAAGTCACTTAATGGCCTTTGATGAAGTAATCAACAGAATGGAACCAGTATTGTAAGGATATTAACCTTTGGGTGATTGAAGAATGGTTTTGAGCTTAGAGGTAAGAAACCAGGTAGGACAAATGAGAGTTAACTCTGAGGCAGGGGAGAGCTTAAAAGAGAAGATTTTGGAAATGCCCACATTCAGAAGACAGAAGGAAGAACATAATCTACTAAATTAAAGCGAAACATGTTTGATGGATGAAGGTATATCAGCAGAGCGCAGAATCAAGCAGGCCCGTGGAGGGCGGACTGCTCAGTGGTGGCGTACGTCTCCGAGAGAATTCCTCAGTCACGTAACGTGTACTTAGTGTTCACTGCGGAGCAGACACCAGGGCTCCTATTGTAGGGGGAGAGGCAGACAGGTGAGATGAGCAATCTCCAACCCTCCACCCCAACAAAACAAAAACAAAAATAAAACAAACAAAACGTACAATTAACCCTATAAATGAAACTAGACACAAGGTAAGAATAACTTAAATGTTTTGGGTTTTTATTTTACTTCAGGCACTGTGTTAAAAAGCTTACATAAACTACCTCAATTAGTCCTCACAACTCTTCCCAACTTCTAGATAAATAAATGAAAGCTTAGAGGGCTGCCAACTCAGGTTTGCAACAATGTTGCTAGATGGCTCAAATGTCACTGTAGCACAAATGAGCACAAGCCATTTGATTTGTTACGGAAGGACTATTCCACTGGCCCAAAGGCAGTGAGCATCCAGGTAGATAAAATATGTGAGGACGCGTGAGACTGAAGAGTGATTACAGGTGGACACTCTAAGGAATTTTAGGGGGGGGGTCATATACTAGGGTGAGACATGGCTGAAACTGAGATTGGAGATGATTTATATGCTTTATTAACTAAGAGTTTGAACTTGACACTGTAGATGACAGGGCACAATGGTTTTAGATGTGTGCTTTCCAAACATTAATTTGGCAGCCCTGTGGATGATAGATGGAAGAAAAGCAAGCATGGAGGCAAGGAGACCAGTCAAGAGATGAGTGTGATACTCCAGATGAGAAAGGATCAAAGCCTGAGATAAGGTCAAGGCGATGGGGTGAAAAAGGAAGGAGCAGGTCCATGTGATGCCCTGGAATGCAATATTGTGAACCTTGGTGCCGGTGTGACACCAGAGCTGAGAGACAGGATGAGTTTCAGGTGTCTGATTTATGCCAGGGAGTGCCTGGTGGGGCCAATCTCTGAGAGAGATCTTTATATAATCTTTCCCATCATACCCTTTTTTCACCCAAAACTGTCTCCCGAGCAGAACTACTAAGCATCATAATAAATAAAAAAATGTTGCAGTATTCCAGGTGAGGAGAGTCTATAGAATTGTGGAAAAGAAATTCAGATTTCAGGATATTTCACAGGGAGTGGAAAGAAAAAGAGAGGCAGAGATTTGACCATCCAAAACCATACAAGAAGGTTGGTAGGAAAAGTAGAGAAATAAAACCACTGAGGACTGTAAAGAACATTTAGAATGTTTTTTTAAAAATTCTCAAATCACCTAGATCTCAAGAATTTTCCAAATAGGAATATACTTAAATTTTGCTAATCAGGGTTTCACTTTGGGGGCTTTATTATGTGGGAGGTAGAAGGCATGACACTGACCATAGGATGTTGTGGCACCCTCTCCCCAGTGGCCTGATTATGACAGGGAGCATCAGATGCTCTTCTAGGCCTTCACACCATGATGGCACGGGGTGGAGAAGGCCACAACTCACCGCAAATACAACCTGCATCTACTCAAGGATATTTCAAAATTATATTCCGAGGTGTCTAGCAATGTATCTTCCATCTTTTATGTAGAAAGAAAGGGCCCCTCCATTCTCAAGCTCCCATACATTATTGTCCCACTTCAGGGGAGTCGGAAAGGGACCAAGTGCATGGTGGGTGCATATATGTGAAGTGTTAGACTTTCCATTACTGGGAAAATTGCCTTGACAGACTGTGTCTGTCTCAAAGGCTTGATCTGAACCACTGCCCTTTGAGACACAAAGAAACAAAGAGCTGAAGTAAGCAGGACCACACTAACTGCCCAACCCTGTGATCTCTTGGGAAACGGATCCCCATAGAACACTTGCCCCCTCATTTACTATCCCCTTTGGTAACAGTTCTGAGCAAGGATCAAACTTCAGCCGTGCAACATGTTGGCCAAAATTTCAGAAACCCTGGAACCAATTTATTCCATCTGGAAATTAGTTTCAGCTTCTATTGGTGCAGAATTTAGTCCAAACCAGACCCGGTTTCCAAAAGGAGGTCCCTACTCCTTTACTGTTAGAATTTTCTCTTTTCTAAAATGCACTCACTTAAGGGTTTAAAATGATAATCAAGATCAAAGATCTGTGCTTTTTGTATACCAACTACATTTTCCCACAGAGGGCTTCACCCAGACTCCTTCTTTTTGAGTACATGAAGAAATTCTAGCATCAGGTACTATAAAAGGAAGAATTTGGAGAATTTAAACTGCTCTGTTATAAATGTATATTTTAGCCAGCTTTTCCCTCATGCCAGGTAGTGACTCCTTGCTTTCCTAAAACAGCAGCTGGACAGACTGAATAATCTTTTTTTTTGGAAAAAAAAAAAAAAGGAACAAAATTTTAACAATAGAGTTTAAATAAAAACGTGGTTCCCCAAATCCATTTTTACAAACATATTAAAAGTGTGCAACATTGAAAATTTCAAATAGTTTTATACATAAGATCTCTTTGTTTCAGTCCATCTGCTACCGATTAAACATTTTATATTTCCATTGTGATTAATTATGCTATTTATATACTTGAAAATGATTTGTTTGAAAAGGTATGGTCTAGGGTAAGTCTTTCATTTCTGAGAATGACAGCCCTTCAAAAAAGTGTGTAACACTATGCACTCAGGAAATCCACCATCTGCTTTCTTACGCTCTTCTTACAAATTACAAACCTATAGCAAAACAGAGTCGAGAGAAAACAGAGTATAAATAATGCTAATGGTGTTCGTTTGAGATGTTCAAAAACGTCAGAATATTGCCACTGCTTTTGCTCTCTTCACTTGGGTTTTGACTTACGTAGCCAAATGGCCAGAAATGTTCATCCGGGTCTAGGAAGCATCCTTAATTCATTGTAATCTAGGCTGAGATTTCCAGGTGTCAGAACAGACAAAATGGTATTCACAAGGCCGAGGCATAGCCTTAATCCCATAAAGAGAACTGGATTAAGGTTATAGTCAATATAATGGAGGAAAAAAATGCTCTGAAGAGTGTGCAATAGATAACTTTTCCACACGAGGATTTGTTGGTGCCAACTGACGGTCAGGCTCTAGAGCCAGCAATTTCCCACCGTTTGAAACCCAGCTATTGTTTCATTTTTGCATGACCAAACAGGCATCTGAAACCACAGAGTAAAACCATTTTTATTTTGCCTAGCCAAACCGAGTTTAGTGAAATTTTGTAAACCAAAACAAAATTGCTCTGAGACAAAAATAAACTTGGGCAAAATCGGTGATGCTGTTTTGTTTGCTTGTTTGTTTTCATGACCGTTATTCATCCTCAGAAACAAGGACTGCGCAGCAACCAATCTCCCTAAGGACTGTTAGCAAAGGTAGCCAGGAGCCACAACTTCCTTACCTTCAGCTTGCTCCCTCTTTCTAGTGGATGGCCTCTCATTAGCACCCCAGGGCCTTGGGGGCGCTGTGCGCTGCACACCATTCGCCTTCTCTCTGTGTCTCTGACTGTCTTTCCTCTCCTGTTTTCTCCATCCCCACCAAACGCTATTCTATGACTTCTGGCATCTCTATTAAGTAGTGAGCCGCATGGAAATGATTAACTTTTGAACTGCAAAACTGAAAACACTCTTGTGCACACTGTGGAAATGAAACATGTCATGTAGCAAACGGGTTCCCTTGATGGAGTTTGCAGCAAGAAAGCAAAATCATTGGCTGAGATTTCGGTTTTGTTGTTGTCATTGTAGATCAAAAGGATGTGATCATCTTTCCTGATAGCTCTTTTTCCCCGCCCTGGTAAACAGCCTCTGAGTGAGTTCATTAAATATTTAAACAGCCCTGGTATCTATTAATGTTATCAGACACATGAAATATGTCTGATGGATTTATTCTGCCGTTAAGGAGCCATACCCCAGTGTCCCTCCTGGGACAGTGCTCCAGCTGTTTAAACTATAATTCCATCACTGGGAGGAATGGTGAAAGCACTGACCTCTTTGAAACGGACTCATTGCTACTCAGCCTGTAAATTGCAAATGAAACCTTTCTGTAATAATGTTAAAATATGCATGCATAGGAATTAAAGCACTTGGGGTCACCAGCAAAGCCTGGTGCGTTTTTCTGTAACCTCTAAACAGCTGGTAGAAAGAATCCAATAAATCAATGCCTGGAGAAGATTAGTGATGAGGGGGTGTATGAGTCTTTTTGGGTTCAATAGTTCTACACCAGGTATGGGGGAATCTTAATCAATTCTCTGAAGCTTTTAAGTTTTTTAAATTCCATTACTGCTTATTTGATCCTGTTTCTCAAAGGAGATAAATTATGTTGATACCATGGTCCATACTTATCCTCCATAAAATCAATCTAATATGAAATTATGCATGAGGTCCTTCAAACTGTGAGCTAATTTGTTGTCCCATTTTTACCTACTTCAAGCTTATGAGAAATAACAATCCATGGCAAATAAGATAAAGGATGTCTGGCCAAGTCTTCCATGTGGAGGAAAGAGGTGTATTAGTTTACTGGTTGGGTTTCTGTGTCGTCATCACAAGTGTACTTGTTTGTTTGTTTGACTTCAGTTTGACTTGTGTGAATGCCTTTAAATGATTTATAAGAAATGTCGATAAAGCCAGGTGGTGATGTCTCCTGGAGATTGTAGTTTCAAAGAATTGGAGTAATTATCTTAAGAAACTTGTTCTTTCTGAAGACATCAAATAGATGACAGACCCAGAAGGTGGATGTGAGCCAATTATTTAGTATCACTAAATATTGGGCACGTACAACCTTGGTTGCTAATTGAGAATAAGCAGCTCAAACTGGTAGAAGAAAAAAAAAAAGAAACCTAGAAAGTATAGTGAATACATGGAATGACAAAATAAAGATTCCAAAAGTTCTGATAAGTAGAATAATGGTCTAAATCTAGTAAGATAACAACAGTCATAAATGTGCAATCCCACATTTGATTCTTTGGAGACTATTCTAAAGAAATAGAGGGTTGGGAAAAGACAGGAGGGGTAAATGCAGAAGAATATGCTGCCCAGTGAAGTGTGGGGATCACTAAATTTCCCCCAGCCTTTGTACATTCTTCTGTCTGTGAGGGAGGTTAATGCCAAAAGAGATGAGTGAGCTGGAGGTTGGTGGCATCAGGTCTGTTCTTTGCTTCTCCGTGTTGTGCTGGAATGGCTTCAAGCTTAGTGGAAGTCAGCTCTACAAAGATGTCTCATAAGTTTAACATAAACTTATTTTTCACTGGTCCATATAGATGCTAGCCCAATGTTGATAATAATCAGGCTCATGTAATGTAATCTTAGCATATCATTGTGTGTGTAGAGCACTACCCTTTAGGTAGGATGGGGATAAACTAGGGCATCCCAAGATGAAATCAGAGACTAAGAGAGCTAAAATGATCTCAAATGAGCAATGACTGTCAGCACACAGCCTCGGTACCTGAACTGAACTGACTTGGGGACGCTTGCAGGAGATGTGAAAGAGGATTTGACTGAGCTGTGCGGTACCAATTAATAGAATGAGACTAGTTGGTGAGTGTTAAAAAGGAATCAAGGAAGAAAGAGCTTTCTACCGAGTATAGCTATCTGAAGATTAAATAGGCTGCCTCAGGATAGAGTGACTTCCCTAATATTGGAAATGCAGATTATAAAGTGATTTGGTTTGATGGAAGATTCAAGCATGGCTCAAAAGGTTGGATGAGATGACCTGCAAACACTCAGATTCAGTGAATCTACAACCTTTTAGAGCCCCCAAAGAAGGGACTAAGAAAATTCCAGAACATATAAATGCAACTCTCTAAAAAAGAAATTTATTTTAAAGATGCTTCCAGGACAACACTTCTAAAGTAGTAATGCCTACTTCTTCCACGGTAAAAAGAAAGAAAAAAAAAAGTATAGGGCAAAGGAATATTCTTACAAATTCAGTGAACCCAATTCAGTGTTCCCATTAAACGGCAACACTTTAAGCAACTAAAATGCTATTTGAATTTCACTGGAGCTTTGGAAAAAGATATATTTAGTGGTTATTAACCCAGTACTTATCCTTCCAATGCACAAAATGCCTCTTTTCCTGAAGAATCCCCCGCAGAGAATTCCCAGGCTGGGACAGGGCAGCCGCCTTGCAATTGGCATCCAAACCACAGGGCATAGACAATAATGATTTGCAGTTAAAGTAGCTGCAAGGGAAAGATGGTAGTCATTTAAAATAATTTCTGCCACTGGAATTTTTTCCTTTTCACTTTTAATCACTTAAGGGTCAGTTCACCTAGAATTCTGGGTTTAACCCCTTTAAATAATTTTGTTTTCAAAAGGATCAAGGGTATAGAATGTATAGGCACAAAGCAATATGAGCACTCCTTCATGGGACATAAGCGTTAGGGAACTAAAGATAGGTTAATTCCATGCCTGATTCATTCCATGGGCCATTTAACGAGAGCCTCTGGAATTGTTCAGCCAATAATGAACTCACAGGATCTAAAGGTAATCACTGCTGCAATTATTAAAATTTACACCAGAATTCATTACCCTTTCTACAGATAAGTGTCTTGTATTAAGCGGTCTAGAAGGGATGCATGAACTGGTTCAATAACATCAGAAATCTCTTATTTGTTCTTTTTTACATTCATTCTCGTCTGCTCCCCAAACATGAAACCAAACTTCCAGTTAATTCTCAGAAAATACTTTAGAAATTTAGCATAGTAATTTAGAAATTAAGCCTACTTTTCTCATGTATATTAGCTCATTTAATTTCTCCAATTCAGGTTCTTCTCTTTATTGATAATATTAAAAGCTAACCTCTGATGATTTCATAGCTACCTAAAAAAGCACCACTCTAAGCAGTTTTCATGCATTATTTTATTTGGTACTCACAACCATCACCATGAGATCAATGTTATTATCATCCCCATTTTACAGGTGAAAAATACCAAAGCTTGAAAAGTTTAGGTATCTCACTCCAGGGCACACAGCCTGCAAGTGATGAAACCGGGATTTGAATGCAGGGAGCTGGCCCCAGCACTCAAACTCTGCAGAGCTGCCCAACATGCCACATCACCTTGTGGTCGCCTTTGTGTATTCGTGGTGTGTGTCAGTACAAAGGTCGCACCAAGGTAATGGAAACTTTTGAAAAGAAGTACGCCACACTTGTCTTCGTTTTGGGTAAAGACAACCTTGTGGTTCTTCTATAATAAGACTCATAATCTGAATACAAAATTCCCCTTGACTCTCATAAAGCCATCAATAGCATTTATCATTATTATAAAGGCCAGCAGTGTGAAGCCTTCAGTGGGTCAATGAGTTCTGTAGTGTTGCTATAAGAAGACAAAAAAAAAAAAAAAAAAAATCAATCCCTGCCTTAGTTCAATACAGGCAAGAATTCAGACATCAAATGTGAGCAAGCACCAAATAAAATTTCAATAATCTTGTGTGGTTATTTTAGTACTAATTCAGAAACCAAAGAATTCTCAAAATGATATAAAAAATGTGATTATAACTCAAGAGCCTCATGCTTATCGTGATATAGAGACTATCCTAGCATGTAAGAGTATGTGTATCACCTTGAGTACTTATGCGAACATGAGCACACGGTCTTTGAAAAAGTTGGTTGATTATCAGCCCACGGCATTGTAAGCTGCCCAACAAAATTTAATTCCTCCTTTTCTGCTAATCCATAGTGAAAATAAAATGTGTTCAAAAGAAAAAGTATGAGTTATATTCTACAGAAATTTCAAAATAACTCTTAGTAATTACGAAAGAAGACTGGCTAGGCAATTCTCAACCCATTGTTCATATTGCTTTGGGAAAATCCAGAAGAATCCGAATCTCCTTTAGTATTTGTTATTCATTCTAAAAACGAAATGTTATCACTGCAGACTCAGTAAGTGGATGTACTCACGATTGGGAGAAGTCAAGCACATTTGATTCCACGATCGCTTCGAATTGTTTTTCAAACATTTTGGTTTTGAGTAAACTCAAAACACATTTTCCAAGTTCTCTTTCNNNTTTAAACCCATGTGTTTGGTAAGAGAAATGTAATCCATATGTGTCTGATTCATTTTGAGTTAACTCATCAAATTGTTGATTTTTAAAATCCATTTGATGTCCAAAAGCTTTTTGATGGTTGTGATTTTTCCCTCTGAAAAGTATTTTGTTTTTTCATGTGTAAACACACGTGGGTCTCAAAGATTCATACTCCACGTACCAAGGATTTGAGTGGGTGCTAACTCATTCAAACCCATTTCAGTCATCCAGGGAGGATTCTGACTGCTCGGGACAGTTTTTATTTATATGACTTTCTTTTCAAACCCAACCTTAATTATGCTATGGATACATTTTGTGAAATCTAAAACTTCTTAAAAATCACATCTGATTTCATTGAAGAAGGAGATAAAATCCGCATAACTTGTTGAAACGTATCATAGGTGGGAGGGTATGTCCCTATTAAAGATGAAAGGAGAGAAAAATTACATTGCCACGATCCTCATAAAAATTCTATTACTCATCCGATGGACCCACAAAGGAGATAGAACCATAGCTTGTTTGGGGAGATTTAAACGAGTCTTTTTAATTCTTGGTATACCATTTAGAACAAAGGAAACCAGCAGTTTTAGAGACCGGGATACACATAGGGGAAATCGCCTCCCTTGCTTTGCCTTTCTTTCCTTGGAATTGAAATGGAAGGAAATGACTGATAAATGTTGGTCTGCCCACATGATTAAAATACTCTGGCCCAAGGCAATGTGTCCCATCACCAAATACCATTGGTTTTAACACCTCCGCGAAAGAAAGGCTATCAGATGAGGCCTCAATGAATTATTTCCCATGAATAAAGAGAGGGTGAGGGAAAAAGGATTTCGCAGATCTTGTGAAATCCTAGACTGCCCTGAATCCTAAAGCAGTATGCATATAAAAGCTAGTAGCCATCTTCTCATGGTCAGGGAAAATACGTTCTTTTTCTTGCCATGAAACATCACAGAGAACTGATTTTCATGCACAAATGTCTGCCCAGTGTACAAATCTGCAAAGCGAACAACCACAACTAGCCCAACAAATTACACTTAGGTTAATCTGTGGATGTTTGGGTTACAGATGTTTTTACTGTGAATCATACACCCTTAAAGGATTCCTGAAACATGTGGCACTCAGCCTCAACTGTGAAAAGTGGGGACATTCTAGGGCTTTGGTTCACACTGAAAAATAAAGATGAAGGAAATGTATCTTCTCCCTATGTCAACTGGCTGATATGCCCAGAGAAACGGTGCTTGCCGGCCCGGAAGTAGATGATGCCCATTCCTCCGTAAGAAAAAACTCTTGGAAAGAGAATGGCGATCAACACTCTTCCTGTTCAGGTAAGAAAATCAGAAAACAAAAGCAAAAAAAAACAATTGTTGTTTCCAAACTCTATCTTTCAAATGGACACAAGCCCATCTCCACTGGATACGCATTCTTCCTTACGCGTCTTTGTCATGGCATTATCTAGAGTGAAAAATTTCAAAAACAGAACATTTCATTCTAAGAAATAGTAGCTTAATATTAACTCCTTGATATTAAATTCCTTATCAAAATTACTTTGCAGGAACAATGCAGAGAAAACTTGCACCATAACAATCTTCATAAGAATATACAAAACACACGCATACACACGCACACTCTAGGATTTTAATATTGAACAAGAACCCTACCTTAAAGATTTTTGATACATGAGTACTAATAATTTTTAAACTGAGAGCAAAAGCTCATCTAGGTAGTCTGCTTTTCCTATTTTGTATCTTGGAATTGAAAGAGTTTTTTAAGCTAAACAGAGAAAATGATTGCATAACTCTGCAGGAGTATGTTTGCCGCATTATCAGAAACTATCAAATTCACGCAGCAGCTTGGCTCGTGTCTCGACCTAACTGATGGCACTATGGGATGAATCCTTCTCTTTGAGGAACCCTTGCAAATTACTCCTATCACGATGGCTCTTCATCCCGTCACATATCAGAATCTCTATATCTAGAGAGTATTTAAAAAATTTTAATGCCCAAGTCCTATTGTAGACAAAATGTATCAGAATTTCTAGAATTGGGGCCTCTGCCTCAGTATTTTAAAAACTCCCCAGGTACATATATACAATGGAATAATATTCAGCCATCAGAAAAGATGAATACCCACCATTTGCATCGACATGGATGGAACTGGAGGGGATTATGCTAAGTGAAGTAAGTCAGGCAGAGAAAGACAATTCTATGGTTTCATTCATATATGGAACATAAGCGATAGCACCGAGGACCATAGGGGAAGGGAGGGAAATCCGAAGGGGGAGAAATCAGAGAGGGAGACGAACCATGAGATACTATGGACCCCAGGAAACAGACTGGGGGTTTCAGAGGGGAGGGAGCAATAGGGTGATGGGTATTAAGGAGGGCCTGTGTTGTGATGAGCACTGGGTGTTATATGTAACTAATGAATCATTGAACACTATAAAAAAACAACAACAAAACAAAACTAATAATGTACTATACAGCGGCTAACTGAACATAAATAAAATAAAATAAAATAAAATAAAATAAAATAAAATAAAATAAATTTTAAAAAACCTCCCCAGGTATTTGTAATGTACAGCCAGGCTTAAGAATTTTCTTTTTGAGAATTTTGTATTTCCTTGGTCCATCAGCTCCAGGGAGTGATAGTTGGGGGCTGCTGATGAGAGAAAAAAGAAGGACACCCAGAATAGCTTCAGGTGCCCCGTGTAAACAGTGATTCCTGCCCCTCAAGAATGCACACACGTTCTATAGTAAAAGGTGTAAACCCCAATAAATAAGACTTTAAAACTGAGTTTTCTGTTTGCAATATTTGAAGCGCACTTCAAGGAGAAAACATTACTGAGCTGCCAGGACCTTTTCATGAATGCTGTGAAACAAAATGGTATTTATCGTCTCTTTTCATCATAAGTCTTATATTTACCACCTTTTGTAATATCTGAAATAAAGATGCAATCAGGTTTTAGTGTCCTGGTTAAATCTCTCTAAACTTGGAAGTAACTCCTGGAATTTGAGTATCATTTTCTATGACAATTTGGAGTCAGAGAGAAGCTTGTTTTTTTGGTGTTCAAAACACGAAATTTATGAAGCAAATGTTGCTATCCTTTATTTCCCAGTGAAGACATTTTAAATGTTGATATTTTAAAGTATCACTAAAAAAAAAAGGACATTTCAAAAGTCATTTACCCCATAATTTAGGTTCTGGTACTTCCTCATTAAAAATTACATGATTTTGAAAAAAATATTTCCCATAACAATTTAATAATAACACATGAGCAAACTTTTAAAAATCACCTTTCTGTCACTGAAGGTCATAAGTGTGTTTAAAAAGGTACAATTTTTTCCAAAGAGTGGGGTCTGAAATATCTGATTATTAAAATCAGATGGATATGATCATTACTAAAATAAAATAATGAATCTCCAGAAATAATAATTAAATTAAAGTGCTTCAAGAAATGTCAGAGATCTAAAATTTCTTAGAAAAATATCCTGGTGTAAAGGCACTTAAACTGTATCAGACGCTGATGTTATCACATATCATACACCTTGCACTGATTCTCAGTGCCCTGAAAGCTGTCAGAATATTTTTCTCCTCACTTATCAATTACTTTTTTTGAAAACGGGTGACACCCATTAGTCTTTATATTTTCTGTTACATCTCTGAAATGATTGTTCTATCAAGCACACCCTCCTTCTTGAACCTTCTTTTTTGTCTACCATGGAAACAGCTGTTCTTTTTATATCTCTGGCCAGAAATGAAGCTATTCCCCAAGTTTCTGTCTTTGATTCTTTTTTTTCATCGTAACTGTCAATTTGCATATTACTTAGCCCCTCTCATTGCTTCCATTTTCACCTGTTTGCTAATGTCTCCTAATTATCTATTTTTAGCCTATATCTTGTTCTGAACCCTCGGATATCTAAGTACACATCTTTCCTCAGGGATCTCACAGATACCTTCACTCACGATCTCGCCCCATCCCATTCCAACCTGCTGCTCCTCCTCCGTTTTCTAATCTCAGTGAACAGTATTGACCCATTCACCTTGCTGCCCCCAAGCCAAGCTTGAAAGCTGAGTCCTTCTAAATGCTTACAGTAGTCTGAGTTTACACCCCATCACTGCTCTAGACTGCTGGGATCAATCTTGTTGACATACCTGGACCCCACCCCCTTCTCTCCAACCTCCTGCCCACAGCCTTATCTCCGCTTCCATCGTGTTTCTCTTGGATAGTTTGTAATATCCTCCAAACCGGTTGCCTTACTCCTCATCTTGCTTGTTTCAACCCATATTTCACAAAGATGCTACCCACCACTGTTAAATGCAAACCTATGCTGCTTCCTACTGAAAACCCTCCTACATGTCTTCTCAAGCCTTCCAGGTAACATCTGGAACTCTTGATATGGCATACAGTCCACCAATTTCTCCAGCCTGGTCTCCCCTTCTGACTACCCACCCCTTTTGCCCAATATAACGTTGGCCATGCTTTCTGCCTACTTGCCTTTCTCTCCCTGGAATGTCCTTCCTTTCCTTTGCTTTATCCTAACCTTCCCCCAACCTCCCTCTGGCCAATTTCTGTTTCTCCACCAAACACCTTCACGAATTAGCCTCTCTAGAAGCCCTCTTTGATTTGTCAGGACATCATATTCCTCTTACCTCTTCCTCTACTCCAGCAATTTTCCATTCGCTGAGACGTTATCTTTCTTCACCACCAAACTGTAAACTGCAAAAAGATGGGGCCCTGCTCTATTGTCTTTGAAAAATTTATCCTTCCTAGTACTAAGCTTTAATAAATGTTACAGTTTTTATTTGAGTATAGTTGACACACAATGTTACATTAATTTTAGGTATACAACATAGCAATTGACAAATCTATACATTACGGTACGCTCACCACGAGTGGAATACCATCTGCCACCATACAACACTACTACAGTATCATTGACTACATTCCCTATGCCATGCCTTTCATTCCGGTGACTTATTCATTCCATAACTGAGAGCCTGTGTCTTTCTCCCCCTTCACCCATTAGCCTACCCCCATCCCTCTCCCCTCCCCTCCAGCAAGCATCTATTTGTCCTCTGTATTTATAGGTTTGATTCTGTCTTTTTGTTTCTTTGTGTATTCATTCGTTTTGTTTTTCAGATTCCACATATAAGTGAAATCATATGGTATTTGTCTTTCTCCACTCTGACTTATTTCACTTAGCATAATATCTTCTAGGTCCATCCACGCTGTCGCAAATGGCAAGATCCCATCCTTTTTTATGGCTGCATAATACCCCCCGCCCCCGATGTGTATAACAAACACCGCACATCTTCCTTACCCATTCATGCAGGATATAGTTACATTTTAATGCAAGTGTTTTTCACCTGGGCTCCCTGAATGGACTTCAGGAGGAGTCCAGATGTAAGCCACCTGAAAGGTATACATGCATTTCCTGTAAAAGAAGTTTCATAGCTTTCTACCAGTTTTCCCTCTTCCCCCTTAATAGTTAAGTACTTTGTAGAAGAAACATTAAGGGGTTCACAACCCCCCTCAATTTTAGATTTGGGAAGCCTGAGCCATCTTCCAAAAATGTATACCAATTGGGAAAAGTATTAAGTATTAAGAACACATACTGCTGCTCCTAATTAAATCAAGCTGGCACTTATAAAATGATCAACCATAAAATATGTACAAAGTTTATTATCTATATATTCGATGCATTTGTGTATGTTCAGCCAAACACATTTACAAAAATTATTTTATTTCTTGCTCTCAGTACATGTCAGAGTTATCACCATCTTTCACTTAAAATAGAGAAATTCAGTCTCAGAACTGGATGGCTGGCTTGACCAAGAATTTATTCATTTTGCGGGAAAGTATCTTAACTTACACAGTTCTCTCCCAAATTACAAAAAATAGATGAAGCAATGAAATATCCACTTTCTTATTCAGATGTCGCAGCATCACAGATTTGAGCACTCATCTTCAATTTAATCAATAAGTGCTGTGACCACTTGGTGCAAGAGGTAGTATTACGGACTGGCATCGGAGAGCTCGTGGCATTAGCACCTAACGTGATGTCTCAAATAGCAAAGACCCGATAACTCCTTCTGAGTGGCTCAATGTATTTTCTAGATTTTTAATTCTTTTAATTTATTCTTATTTTTCAAGAGGTTTTCTGTTCATAACAAAATTGAGAAGACAGAAAAATTTCCCATCTATCCCTGCACCCACGCCTATACAACTTCTCCCATCATCAACTCCCTCCACCAGAGTGGGACATTTCTTACAATCAATGAACCTACACTGACACATCATTGTCACCTAGAGTTCGTAGCTTACATTAGGGTTTGCTCTCAGAATAGTACTACGTACACGTTTGGACAAATGTATAGCGACATATATCCACCATTATAATACCATCCAGAGTAGCTTCACAGCCCTAAAGAGCCTCTGTGGTCCACTTATTCATCCCTCCTCCCCACTCCACCCCCCACAGTCCCTGGCTTTTTACTGTCTCTGTAGTTTTGCCTTTTCCAGAATGTCGTGTAGTTGGAATTACACAGTATGTAACCTTTGGAGATTGACTTCTTTAACTTAACTAATGTGCATTTAAGTGTCCTTTATGTTTTCCGTGGTTTCATAGCTCATTTCCTTTTAAGCATAGTCTGGAGGCACCGCAGTTCATTTATTCATTCACTTACCAAAAGACATCTTGGTTGCTTCCGAGTTCTGGCAATTTGAATAAAGCTGTTCTAAATATCCACGTGCAGGTTCCTGTGTGGACATAAGTTTTCAGCTTCTTTGGGTGAATGCCAAGGACGGTGATAGCTGGATCATATGGGAAGAGTATGATTAGCTCTGTAGGAAACTGCCGAACTGTCTTCCAAAGGGGTTGTACCATTTTGCATTCCCATCACCAATAAAGGAGAGTTCCTGGTTCTCCACATCCTCACCAGCACTTGGTGTTGGTCAGTGTTCCAGATGGCTCCATGATTTTCATCCAGACTGGTGATTACTCTATGAATCACCCACACGAGCTGAGTTTAAAATGTGAATTTAAAAAATTAGATATTGAAATATTTTCCTTAAAATAAAATTTTTAAATTTCTGTTGCATACAAAGTGACTCTGAAATTTAGAATTGAGCTTCCTTCATTTCTCTGAAGTATATGAACCCAATATGCTACCCTTCAGCAGCATCCTCCAACAGTAGTGAGAATCAAAATCACTAGCAATTCCTGGGCCAGCCTTCTTCCCCGCTCCCCTCAGACAATGATTCAGGCTGTGAGGCCTAGGCCTATAAATCTGCATTTTAACTGTGTGCATTTCAAGTGATTTTAAAGCAAGTGCAGAAATCACGCTTGAAGAATCATCCTCGGAACCTCAGGCCCTACCCATAAATTCCAGGTACAACTGCCTGCAGTAGAACTTGAATATATGTCCCGGGATCCCATCATAGTCCTGGTTGCCTTTGACTTCCAGTCTCGTGCAGCCTCTTAATAGAAGGGAGCCAGACAGTGATACCACTGAGTTCCCAGATCACCTCCAACAGAGGAAGTCTCCCGCCTAATTTTCCTTATCTTAGCACTGTTTACTGAGCAGTTAATTAAGTTCTGCTTTAAAGAGCTGGTTTTGGCTTATGACCAAATATGAATTGATGATTTTGGAATGTTCATAGACTTTACAACATTACATAATACTGCCTATATATTTAATGGTAAATGAATTACTTTAGGTGGATGCCAGCAGCCTGTTTTAAAATATACTTTTTTGGGGCGCCCGGGTGGCACAGCGGTTAAGCGTCTGCCTTCGGCTCAGGGCGTGATCCCAGTGTTATGGGATCGAGCCCCACATCAGGCTCCTCTGCTATGAGCCTGCTTCTTCCTCTCCCACTCCCCCTGCTTGTGTTCCCTCTCTCGCTGGCTGTCTCTAACTCTGTCAAATAAATAAATAAAATCTTAAAAAAAAAAATATATATATATATATATATATACTTTTTTTCTGCTCATAAGGCCACAGGAAGTGAGCTCACCTGGTGCCCCAAGCCCCTGAGGCCTGGAGGGAGATGCGGTAAGTTGTTAGGGTACCATGGCCTTCCCTTTGAAGAGCAATTACATATCAGCCTCGGTTAGCCCCTGATTGTTTCCAAACTGAGGAATTGGAAGACAGTGCTCCTTCATTTCTGGTCCTTCCGTGCGACATATGAAAGTCGTCCGTAACTGAGACATGTGAGGTAGCCCTGCCTCCATCCACTGAGGCCTATTTAGATCAAGGTTGCTCTGAAGATTCAGGCTCAGATGTGAGTGCCAGCCTCTCACTGGGGTTGGGGGAAAAGGATATTCTGTCTTCCACACCCGAGAGTTCACTGGATCTGACATGCAAAATTCCTTCTCTTCCTTCCCTTTGAGTTCTGATGTGATTTTCGACTCTTGACTTCAGTTAAAGGCTTATCATGCAAACTTTCTTTTTATGTAGCTGCCATTAAGACAAATGGACTTAGGGCTTATGAAGAAGAAAAAAAAACAACTTGACTACCTGCTTTATCAGATCACATCCATTTTTCTCAGGGCGCCATTTTGGAGGATTCTGTTGTCTCTCATCTTTAGACCAAAGATTCTAACAGCATTTGTAGTAACTATGGAACTGTGACTTTGGTTTCTCAAAAGAATATTCGAAAGCATTTCTCATGCTTAATCTTTGGAGTATTTAGTCTTTTGACTCCTGTAATCTACACCGTGTTGAAATCCTTGCCACACTGGCCTTCAATTTGTTCCAGGAACATACCAAGCATGTCCTACCTCAGAGCCTTTGCACATGTGGCTTCACTGCTTAGAACACACCTGTCACTCTCCGCATGGTCAGCTTCTCCATAACCTTCAAGATTCTACTTGATGTTAGCCCCAACAAGAGGTCTTCCCTTCCCATCCCGTTTAAGACAGCTTCCCCTGTTATTTCTTATAGGAGATGATTTTGTTCCTGCATGACAATTATAATAGGTAACGTGTAGTGCGTCCTTCCTATGTAAAGAACAGGTTCCAAGTTTTTGCAGATATCAGTTTATTTAATTCTAATTTTAGCCATAAGAGTAAAACTACTTTTATTATGTTAAAAATAAAAAACTGAGGCATGAAAGCTTTAGTAATTTGTTCACAAACAGCAAGTAAGTTTTAGAGCCACAATTTGAACCCACAGAGTCTGATTCTAAAACTCATACTCTTCAAATAACACTACTGTCTCTTGCAATTGGTAATTATATATGTATGTATTTATTTACTTGTTTATTGTCTGTCTCCTGCTCTCGAGTTAAAACAGCATGAGATGAGGGATTTTATTGATTCTGTCCACTGTATACCTCTACCTAGCGCAATATTTGGCAGATAATAGGCACTTAATGAAGGGAGGAAGGAAGGAAGGAAGGAATGAAGGAAGGAAGGAAGGAAGGAAGGTAGGAAGGAAGGAAGGAAGGAAAAAAAGGAAGAAAGAAAGAAGAAGGGAAGGAAGAAAGGGAAGAAGAAAGGAACAAAGGAATGAAGGAACAAAAGAAGGAAGGAACGAAGGGGGAGGGAGGGGAAGAAAAAAACCTCTAAGTCAATACTGAATGATTTGGTAGCTGACCAATAAGGTGTGAGAGCCCCACTAGCATTCACACTGGTTTCATTCATCTCAGACCTGGATGATATTGTTCATGGAGGAAAAAAGTCAAACCCCGCTTTCTAAGTGTAGACGGGAGGATATGGCCCAAACTGCACGACATTGCCTGGGTGTAATCGCCTTACTTCAAAACAGCACTTTGACATTTCTGAAAGTTCAGGGGAAAGTACTGTAGCTGAAATGCACCTGGGCTATGGGTCCGCGCCCCCAGTGGAGCAGCAAACCTAACTCCCGCACCATTACTGTGGACAACGGACTTTGTCGAAAGTCTGCGTCTGCGGAGAAAAGGCAGCGAGGTCCCTGAACCAACGAATACCAGACACATCTCATGAATTGATGCACTGTGGGTAGCAAGGCTGAGCAGGGGACACTCGGCCACACCCCGGCAAGCAACTCAATGTCAAATAAGGTGGTTTGAGTTCAGGGCGACAGAATGGCAAACAGAAACCTGGCCCCCGTGAGATCGGGGCTTAGGTGGCATGCACAATTTCTTGTATTTTAATTGAATAGCATTTGGGGGAGTTGGGGGGTGGGGGAGAAGAGAGCAGTGGCAGATGAATGAAAGGGGGCCTAGGCACAGAAGAGAAGCAGGTCTTCGAGTGGCTACCTACCCACAGAGTGTTGTCTACATGCTATTTGGGAACTGATGTTTTCCACGCGCCCGGAGCTTGTTCCTGTTGGTAGAGCCCACACTGGCGGGTCCATGCTTGCAGGAACACGAATTCTACTTCTCCACGTCTGATTTGTAACTACACCTGTACACTCTTAGAAATGCTAATAGACAAATATAAATTTAGGTACAAAGGAAAACCTAATAAGAAGAGCATTTGAATGAGTAAGATATGTCTAATTTTTTTTGCAGTCATTAGGACTGGAGGAACATGCTTATAGTAATTAGGTAAGATTGATTTCGAGGCCGAACACCACCCACAATTTGTGTAGTCTGGGGGTCAGGCGGGCAGCTGCAGAAACCGTTCGGCTAATTATGAGAATTCACTGTTCGTTAATAGAATCTCTCTCCACAAACAGCAGCTGTGTGTTTGCTCACGCAAATTATTAATTCTGGCCTCGCCTCAGCTGCAAGTTTCTGCTGCGCGGAAAGGAATCCTCGGCTAGAAGTGTCAGTTATCACCCAAGCGATGCCGAGGAAGGAAGAAAAATATGAAATGAAAGAAAATATCCTCTAATCACAGGTGTATAAAGATTTGGCATCTACCTCCCTTTTCTGCCTTTCACTCCCAAACAATTGAATGCCAATTCTGGAACTCATTAATCTGTAGGCAACCTAGCGAGATCTAATTTATACCTGTCAGGAGCAATGGGCAGCAGCTAATAGGAAAGTAATTGCAATATAAGTCTGCTTTCCCACTTGATAGTATGCAAGATTTTAATGACACCCTTCTCCATTGGAATATCAGACTGGCCAAACAGATATGTTCTCTCTTTTGCAGAGTCACACTGTGAACAAAAGAGATGTCTCCTTGGGTTTTATTACATACTGCAAATAAAGTGATAACAGCAGAGTAGATGGAACGCGGACGTGCCCGTATTTATCCTCGGGAAGAAATGAAAGCAATATTCTTGCAACACAAACTGTGAAGTAGGATTCTCGCATTTTTATTTTGTTTAAAAAAGTATCTGGCTGGAATCGAATACCCACATAAAATATTATTTCTTATTTCAAATTGAATTGAATATCTGTATTCGATAATAGTTTGAAATGTCAAGGCACTTCAGGGGACGTAGGGTTTTCCATCTTGCACTGGAGTGTTTAGAAACAAAGGGTGGTATTTACTACTTAAAAAGGGCGAAAGTATCTATTTATTCCACACTTGTTTTTCTTCCTCCTGGGATTGTCTGAAGAGATGTTTTTCCGTGAACTAATTAGGAAGATCAAAGATTGCCTAAGGTTACAGAATGTGTTTCGCAAAACTATTTTCCAAACGTGACTTCTTGTTTCTCTATCCATTGTCCTAACTGGATGGTCTTCTAGGTGGTCCCTTGGTTCAAGACAGGTCCCTTAGTTCAAGACTGTGAAAAGAGCATGACTTCTGGAATGGGAAGCCCAAGTTCCAATCCCCTGCTTTACACGTATTCCCTGTATAGCTTTGAACAAATCCACTGACCTCTCCAAAATGTGCTCTGTTCACATATAAACCTTCATGTGGTTGTGACAGAATCAATGAGAACATGTATGCAAGAGCACTTGGGCAGGAGACATACAAGCATTCGTTGTCACTATTTTGTGACGACTGCAAGTGCTTGGGGAGAGAGCATACATTAAAATGCAAATTTCTTGAGGGAAGGAAGAAAGAAAATGGCTACTATCGTACACCGTACATCTGATGCCGTCGTCCTGGTTTCCAAACCAGATTCCACCCATCTTCTTGGGTATTTGATTTGAACTTAAAATCTATCCTAGGCATTGTAGGAAATAACAAAGTAAATAAAACATAATCCTTGCCTTCAAGTGGCTTATGATAGAGACAAAGTCCGTTCTGATAGTGTGTATTTATTCAGTAAACATCACAGACCCCACACTGTGACAGGTGTATGGCACGCAGCAGTGAAGAACATGGCGCGAGCAGGTACTGTCTTGAGGTGAACAGTCAGAAAGTGTGGGTCCTAGTCCCAACTCTGCGTAAACTAGACACGACTATTGAAATGTCACTTCACTTCTCAGAGACTGAATTTCTCCATTTGCAAAAAAGAATGTTTTCAAAGATTTTCTTCAAAGTCTTTTCCAAATCTTAAAGTTCTAAGGTTCTTGGATTTTAAGAAAAAATTATAGAAATTAAGAGTTCCAAATTACCATTATACTTAAACCTTGACTTCAGTGAATTAAGCAAAAGTTTCAAAGGAAAAGGTCATTAAAATATAGAACAATGAATTGTTAACAAAGCATTTTAAAATGACCTATTTGTTATGCCTTGATGGTGGAAAATTAGAAATTACCCAGGAAATTTGCTTCATGTTCATAATCAAAATAGATGACACAGGTCAAACATTGATTTGGACAAATCACTTATACATTCTGAGTCTTATTATTCTAGACTACAAAAAAAAAGCACGTGAAGCTCAATCCCTACCCTATCCATCTCATAAAGTTTTTGTGAAGACCAAATAAAATATGTGTGAACTATTTAAAATGATAATACTTTATAAATACAATTTGTTTCAATTATTATAATCTTGAGTTGTCTACTTTGCCTGATCACCCTAGAAAATCTACAGTTTCAGTAAGAATGGTCAAGTCTCTACCTCACTGTGTTCTGTATGATTGAATAGTGCTTAGGGTGTGGGGAGGCCAGGGCGGGGGCCTGATCATTTCATATTCACTGATTGAATGGATGATGTTGTGAGAGTTACCTAACTTTACTTCCACTTCTTCATTTGAAAAAGAGAATAACCATTCTTACTTGAAAATATGTGAGATGTTTCTATATAAAGAAGAATCTAGTAAGACACCAGGTCTTACATGGGGAAATGTGACATTGTAGGACATAACAGCTGAGAAGTGGCTCAGGTTACAGCAAATGACATCTTGTTGGTGGAGAAGTTGACATTCCTTGATTTGCCTTTTATTGGCCAGAATTCCAGTGCTTTGTAATATATATTCACACTTAAATAAGCTGAAAGATTATATATATGACATATATGATATATATATATATATATATATATATAATATTTGATATATATCATAAGTTCTTTCTTTTACATAGGTGCCTCCATGGCAGAAAACATATTTTTACATCATCAAACTTAAACAGAGAAAATACGAAAACTAGCTCTGTGATGTGATGTGAAATCCACAGGAAAGCCTCATGTCTTCAAAATTCCCTCCTATCTTGTTCTTCACATCGTACCCCAACCACCTCACATCTGGGTCTGCTTTATGGAAACCCAAACTATGACAACACTTCGGCCTAAATTCGACATCTTTGTTCTGATTCTACAAATATTCTGGCTTAGAGACTGTTCTAGATATCTACTGCTGCATAACAGATCGTGGCAAAACCCAGTGGCTTAAAACAACAGCAGGGTCTTCTGACATCTTTATCTCAAGAAAAGGAACCAATTGTTCACATTTAGTTCATTTCACCTTATTTAAGTGTAAAGTCCATTACAAAACTCTGGAATTAGTTATAATAGGCAAATCAAAGTATATAAGACTTCTTTAGGAAAGATGACTCTTGCTATAAACTGAACAATCTTTCTTTCTTTCTTTTTTTTTTTTAACCTCATGAGTCTACTATTTGGGCAGAGCTCAGCGGGAAGACTCATCTCTGTTGTTTGTGCCCCAAGCTGGGACAGCTTGCCTGGGGCTAAAGAAGCCACAACCAAAATGGCTCCCTTATTTGGTTGGTAGCTTGGTTACTGGCTATTGTCTGACTCTCTCACAGACTAGTGTCTAGGTCCCAAGAGCTAGTGTCCCTAGACACAGGGAGTAGAAGTTGCCAATTTCTTAAAACCTGAACACTGCATCACTTCTACTATATGCTATCAGTCAAGCAGTCATGGAGCCCAAACTCAAGGGAAGGGCACAGACATCCCACTTCTCAATGAGTAGAGGTTCAAAGAATTTGGGGCCATGTTTCAACACTGCCTCAGGAAATGTCTCAATCATGGTTTAGTGTAAGAAACAGATCCTGTTCTAGATATTTGAAGCAGGAAATGTTTAATATAGGCAGACGCTCATGAGATTAGAGGAAGGACAGAAGGAGAAAGTCTTCCTCAAATGACTTCCAGAACAATAGAGGCGATCCACTAAGGCAACTCCTAACTGTGTTGAACACAAGACATCAATGCCAGCGGCATGACCATCTCTCACATCCAGCAAAACCAGACAACGGACACTCATCATCTCAATTAGGAAAGCGAGAAGATCAAAGTCAAGATGTCACTGCCACCACCGCATCTCAAAAGCCAGGAAGCTGGAGAATGAAGTGCTATGTAAGGAAGCCTCTAGTGTCCATCATCTTGTTAATCAGCGGCCAGAAGTCTAGTAGTGATTTTCAAACTTGAGTGTGCCTCAGAATCAAATGGAAGCCATATTAGAACACAGATTGCTGAACTCACCTCAACAATTTCTGATTCAGTAGTTTGAAAGTGGGCTCAAGAATTTGTATTTCTAAATTCCCCAGTCCTAGTACTGCTGCTGGTCCAGGGACCACACTCAGAGATGCACTGGCCTCAAGGTATCCAGAAGGTGGTCATCCCCTCAAGTCTACCTTGCACATCTCTTATTGAATGTAAGGGGTACAAACTGACTTGCAACCAGAACCATGGTTGTGAGACAGCATAAGAAATGTAGTTTTCAACTTTCTAACCCCCAACTAGAAGGTTGTGATGGAGGATGAGGAGCTAATCCAGATACTTAATCCTCAGAGCTATCACATAAACTACTGATGTATTATTACAAGTTATACGCAAGTAATGAATCATGGAAATTTACATCAAAAACTAGGGATGTACTGTATGGTGACTAACATAATATAATAAAAAATATTATTAAAAAAACAATAATTATCAGAAATTCAGAATGAGTTAACATTGAAACAGACTCTACTGCACATGTTTATTGCAGTTCCTGCAAAAGCACTAAGGCCATCATTGTGAACATAAACATCACTGTTCTCTATGTGCGTACATGTGAAAATTAAGCTTACCGTGGAGTTTTTCATGCTCTGGAGTTCAAAAACATCCCAATACACACACGCATTCGTGTGCAGGAAGCTTTCATGGAAACCGAAGGGAAACTTCTATGTCACTCTGTCTTAAACGAAATTGCCATCTTCTCAGGGTAGGAGAACAAAAATGATTTCATTATTTGTTGATTCTCTTTACAAATAAGATTTGACACAGGGGTGTTTCCATCAGGTTTTTGCATCCCTTTCCCTTTCGCAGAGCAGTTCGGGTGCCCATAAACATGACTGTCTTCTACCCATCGCATATTTCAAACAGAAAATTGGAGATGAGGAAATTTGAATTCAGTGTTGGTTTGAAGACGGTGCAGATGAATTTTCTGCTGTTTGCCCAGTTGGTCTTCCTTTGATTAACTAGCATGTTGGCGCCGAAGAGAAGCAGGCCAAGGTCTGGGGAGGAAGACAGCCCACCAGTGGATGATGAGCTGGGACATCTGCTGTGCCGAGCAGCCCGTGGGTGGGGGCGGGTTGTGTGATGATTGTTTCACAGGTGCAACAACCTCATTATTCAGGTACATCAGGAAGTGCTAAGACAATTCCCAGCAGAGGTAAGAGGGGAACTCAAACAATAGTGACTCAGCTGGGTGCCTCAGACGACATGGGGTTTCTGTGCTTGAGGCTGGCCAACCGCTACAGTCTGGTTGTAATAAGTTGCCTTTCCTCTCCATAAGCAGACATCTTTGCTTTTTATTCTTGTTTTGATAGGCACCGCTTTAAAGAGTGTCTCACTTAAGAGGATATGACTTCTATTTCATTAAGCAGATAGGCAGCCACAGCGTAAATTTTCAGCTAACTAATCCATAACTCAGTCCTGATTTCAGGATGCATATCTCCAGTGCCACTAGGCAATAATCAATACTTTTAAATGGCCACATAAATTAGGGCACCATAAGAGCCTTGCTGGAAAAAAAAAAAAATTCCATGACTATCTCCTGAATAATGATTGCAAAATCACTTTCAGCAAAAATGGCCCATGGTAGCTTTGCCTTTACTGATACAGATTTCCCAAAGAGCTCTGGTAAGTCACACCGGCATCTCGAATCTCGGCTTCCATGATAAGGAGCACTTTGTTTAACACTAAGAGAAAAATTTTCAATGAATCCAAAGCTATGGGAAAGTGAAGAGTAAGAAAGGAAGCCGGGTACGGAATCCTTTTGAAATGTGATAAAAATGTAAGTATATTAAGATTTGTGAGGGCAGATGCGTCTTTTTCTGGATAGTACAGGTCAGAGGTCCCTTTCCTCTGAACTTTCCAGCATCAATTCATGTTGGATTTATTTGGAAATCAATCATTAGGGTACTACCAGACTAGTCATTGTCAGCACCATGAGTCTGGCATTTCGGATGTAGCCTGTAGTCTTCAGATTTGCTAAAAATGAACACACATTTTTTTTTTCAGTCAGGGAAAAAAGTTAATAAAAATGAGACAGTTTACTCTGTGACTTGCAATGATTCTCTGTTACTCTACTACAATGAACACAATGTTTTGAATAGTTTATGTTTGAATAAGATCCATTTTTATCCTGGAAAGGTATCAAAGGCTCAGATGGGTGGCATAGAATATAAGAACAGAGAGAAAGGAGAGAGAAACAGAAAATGAAAACATAGGCTAATGGAGGCAGAAACTTCTTCCTGCAGCCTTGATTAACACAGCAAATGAGAAACAGCAGGGTTTACATACTTTTGTTTTATCTACGTTCTTTAATTTACTTTCATCTAGGTGCAGAAGAAAATGAGGTTTTGGTCGGTCGTTCTAATGGACGAAAGCTAAGTCTTCTTTTTAATGTCGAAGCAAAACAATTTTTAAAGTCACAGGGTTTTGTTTTAGCAGCAATGTTGAGGTGATACAGGTAGGTATGGGTAGAAAAAAATCATGGTGGCACAACAACATAATTTCTAGCTATAGGGAGAACTATTTGTGCTACTGACTTTTGGGTGTGGTTCTTGCTTGCTCTTAAAAGCGATGATTGGCAAGACGCTAGAGGTACGACCCTGTGAGAATCCAGAGCTGGGCTTTCCTTTTCATTCAACACATATTTACTGTAGTCTACTCTGAGCCCAGTTTTTGCTGTCATGTACCCAATAGTCAGGGTGGATCGGGAGGGGAAGGAGGATGAGAAGACATGACCATGTAAGAAAATACATGAACAAGTTCATTTCAGAAAGTAATAATCCAGAGAAAACAGCACATGGGGATGTGACAGGTCTTAAAGAATACACGGAATTTAGTCATTGGTAGTAAGAAAAAAAAGTTAGGAATTAGGGATATACATAGTAGGAGCAAAAGCAGAGAGACTAGGAAGGAAGCCAGGTGGGAGGTACTAAGTTTTGAATGAGTCTGAGCCTGGAAAAGGAATAGGAAAATCGGAACAGGACGTGTCCACAGGACTGGCTGGGAACTAGATATGAGCTCTGAATAATAGGAAATTCTCAGTGATGACTTCACAGTTTGAGGACTGGCAACACAGGCAAATCATAGCATCACTCTGAAATACGAGGTAGAGAAAATTGGCACAGAAAGTGGCCAATTTGGTTTTGGATGTGATTTTGTTTAAGGTACCTGCATGTAGCCAGAAATGTCCAGCACATGGCTGAGAGCACAAGACCAGGACATTAACCCCAAGAAATGGTTAAGCCCAGAGACTTGCAAGGGGTGGAACCTCAAAGTACATGATAATTGAATAAAGCTCAATATTAATAATTCTTGACACATATGCAATTGCATTAATTATATGTTTATTTGTCTTCCTAGGCTTAAGTCTTTCAAAGGCATGAAATTGTGTTTGCCCATTTCTATACCCCCAGGGCCCACTAGGGCAGGTATCTAGATCCTGCCTACATGGGGAATAAATAGATGAGTAAACAAATAAACACACAGAATTATGTAATTCTCCGCAGAACCCTGTGAGCAAGGCAGGGATGGCCCTCAGGGACCCGCGTGGTCTTACTGGTTGTTTATAGCTAGTGTCCATTCTGATTGGTCAGTGCACCTATTCTGTTCGAGCAGGATCCATCGTACACTAGTTGTGAAATATTTTTAACACCACCCCAAGAGATAGTTGTTATTGTTCCTAGTTCGCCAAATAGGAAGCTGATGTTTGCCAAGTTTGGGAAGGGGAAGGGGCTGGAGATTGAGTTCAATCACCAATGGCCAATGATTTAATAATCATACCTATTGAATGAATCCTCCATAAAACCCCAAAAAGGCTGGGGTTCAGAGAGCTTCTGGGTCTGTGAACACATGGAGGGACTGGGAGAATGGTGCACCTGGACAGGTCATCTCTTCCATCTGGCTGTTTCTGGCTTAAATTCTTTTTTAATAAACCAGTGATTCAGGAAGTAAAATGTTTCTCTGAGTTCTATGAGCTGCCCTAGCAAATGAATCAAACCCGAGGAGGAGGTCGTGGTTGCGCTGATTTATAGCAAGTGGGTTCGAAGTATAGGTAACAACCTGGGCTTGCGATTGGCATCTGAGACGGGGCTGGTGGGGGCCAGTCTTGTAAGACCCAGCCCTCAACCTGTGGAATCCGATGCTCTCTTTGGGTAGTGTAGTGATGCTATCTTCCTGCTGGTGATGAAGAAATGCTCGTTAGTGTGGGGAAGCCCCCTCCCCACATGTCGGAATTGGGTCCAGGAATCCAAAAGAGCTGTACATTGTTGAGAATCTGTTTTCGACAAAGCTGATCTGTCTGGTTTAAAACACACACACACACACACACACACACACACACACACACACCCCATAACTTTATTGAGCCTTGTTAATTTTAATTTCCTAGTAAGGTTGGAAATCCCAGGACAGCCTTAAATTTCACAAAATACCAGAATATTCGGTAATGCTTCATTTTATTGAAATGACTGAACAGGGTAAAATATGCACCTCCTAGTAAGTTGATTACAATGCACAGTATATGAAGATTCCAGAACAAGGACGATGAATTCCCACAGAAAGAATGCTCTACGCTGAGTTCAAACTTCTATTTAAACTCCTACTTTGATTTTCCTCCCCTACCTTTATTGGTAGTGCAGGAACTGCTCTCTTTCTTTCACTTATTTACCAAGCTTTTCACACTTGCAACACTGATTCTGTGTCCTGCATTAAAGAGTATTTTCTGGAGTTTCTCTCCTCTCCTTCTGTGCATTTCTCTGATTGACTTGTCTAATAGTACCTCTGTTTAATTGGCATCTCAAGGCAAGTAACAAATATTTGTATTCTCGTGACCATGTCCTTTTCTAGAGGTCCAGGGATCCACATCCTCTTTGGCCTTTATTTCTGGATAAATTTTAGAGTTTTCTCAACCACCGTGTGCTCTAGGACCTTCCTCTACCCTTAATCTAAACATTCTCTTTTTACTATTTTAATTACTTAATTAAATGATTAATCACTTAATAATTATTTCATTAAATTAAATTACTAATCATTTAATAATTATTTAATTATTTTAATTGTTGCCGTCTCTTGAGGCCGTTTTTACTTAATTTTCCAGCTTTGTTTGCTTTTGGTTTTCCCCTATTTTTCTTTCCATTGTTGTAGAGAGACATCTCAGTGCTTTCAAACTAAAAATTCAAGTATCTGTAAAATTGTTTACTTCTATTTTATTTTTTTAATTGCATGTTTATAGAACAGAATTTCTTAACAATGGTACCATTTTTGAACCAAATAATTCTGACTTGAGGAAGACTCTTCTTTGCATTGTAAGGTGTTTACTTTGGCCTCTACCCACCAGCTGTCAATAGTACCCTCCAACACACACACACACACACACACACACACACACAAGTTGTGACAACCAAAACCATTTTCAAACATTGTTAATGTTTCCAGGAGGGCAATATTGCCCCCAGTTGACCATCAGTACTACAGAGGTCGATAAGTCTAGCTTATTTGAGCTAATCTGGTAGGCACTTAGGAAGAGCCACAGAATCTTTGGTTGAGTCCTGGCTTCTTATTTTATTAGCCTATAACTTTGCGTGCGTAGTTTCATTTCTATGGGCCTTCAGTTTCCTTTACTGTAAAGCAAGGTGTGAAAATTTACCCTACCTGGCTCCAAAAATCATCTGAGGGTCCAATGAAATACTGTGTGTAAAAATCTCACCGTATACGATATAACATCAAAATAGCAGTTCTTTTTTCTGATTTTTTCCCCTTTTGGATTATGAGAGAGGACAGAAAAAGAAGTCTTTAAAATTAGATTGAAACAGACAATGAAGTCTTCCATTTAAGGGGAAAAATTGCCCCATTTGGCAGGTTAACTAGATTGCCCACCCACTCCTTCCTTTTCTAATTTCCTAGACTATGAAGAAAACACTCAAAGAGCTTTGTTTCCATTGGAAAATTTCAAACCCACAAAGTTCTCTTGGGTGTTCTAATCCCTCCTGTCCAATGCAATTACTATGTCAAGAACCAGAAAGAGTTATGTTTATGATGGCTCAAAGTTAAAATGTCACCCTTTAGGCACTGGTATTATTTTTATATGGAGCAAATAGGTTGACAGTAATTATTATGTGCTACCCACAGAGCTTTGGGTCTAAAACATTTTTGTATATAAACATTTTAACACCAGAGTTTCATCAATTAACATAAAATGCAAAGAAAAGGGGGGAAAAAAGCACATAGCCTGAAGATGTTCTTAACTTCTGTCAGAATAATGAAGTTCAAAAGCAACATCTTCTGGAAATTTGGTTCTCTCATGGAGTACCAATGACAAAGAGAAAGACAGGTGCCTTTTAGTAAGAAAAGAAATCTAATTCCTTGCATTTCATTTATCCCTTGCTCATGTTATATTGTAATTCATTGCCGCTTTAGCTAAGTGACCCCCCTTAAATAATGTCATTTACACCTACACACTTTTTTTTAACTTGGTCTGGTTTTCTTATACCAACATGTGTTGTTTATACATGTAAGTTGCTGAGCTTTTCATATAATAGGGATCATTTCAAGACCATAATGATACCCCCTGAAATAAATTATTTAATATATTTTTTGATAAAAGAAGTAAAGCAACTCTTCTGGGTAATTGATATGAGGTAAGCTACAGCATTGGCTGTATATTCATTTTTCTCCGATGTATGCAATTATCCACTCAGCCTGTACCCATTAATATTATTTTTCTTCCTAAGCTGGAAGTATTTAAAGCCATTAGAAAATAATCCAAAGAATTCTATTTGCTGAATAAATTTTAATTTGCATGGCACCAGGAATTTTTTATTAATGGGAAATAAATTATTGCAATCTTTGGGAAGGAGACAAGTTAATAGCTTTGTGAAAAGCAATGGAGAGAAAATGATCTTGAAAAGGTCAGGTCTCCTGTCACAGTGTCTTTATGCACAATTAAAACAAGTCAAGAAAGTGGCTATATAATCAGGACCATGAATATGCATTATATCCTAATGAGAGTGTGAAGATGCAGCAGGCTGAGTGCTAAAGTCCTGGTGGGGTAGTGACATAAAAATGGTAATTTGTGAGGTAGTATGTAACTGTGTTTCTCTTTCTTATAGAAAACTTAACTCTTCCATAGCTAGTCCATCCTGTCTTGTCTTTAGGCTCTTTCTACTTTTCATGGAAATTGTTAATTGTGTGAAAGAAAAAGAAATAGCCAAACATTATCTACTGTCATGTTTGAGTTCACTGATGGACTGAAATTTTCATTTTGCCATCAGTTGCTTTGATCTTTCAGATAGTTGTGCATGTCTGTGTGTGAGTATTGTGCAAATACATTTAAATTCACGATAAACTCCTTTACCGATCATAACCTGAGCTATCTATATCACCTTTATTTTGCTGTCACTTTTCTTCATTTGGTCCCTGTAGGATATTGCGTGAGTCCCTAACAAATGACAAGGCAAAATACAGCATCATGCTTTGATGGAATTCTAAAAATCATGAGCAGTTTTTATCTTGAACACCCTATTACAGGGCATATTGTTTATACGAGTGCTCTTTCTGTAGGAAAAGCCTTTAGAAATGACATTAGCAGAAATAACTGGCTGCATCAAGAAGTTAACTTAAGTTCTTAAGTGGTCAATTACCTCTGGGTAATGGCTGTTTCATTGGGTCTTACTGCTGCTGCTCTGTATGCTACTGAGTCCGTTCAGGCTGTTCTACATTTTAATTGAAAAGCAGTATGAACATTCTGATTCAGTGGTCATTTAATAAAAGATAATGATCGCTGAACAATGATTCTGATTAGCTAATGGCAATTTAAAGGTTTATAGAACCTTTCACAATTCTGCCTGCTTATTCTGGAATATTAATAGAAGACCTTGAACTAAGATTTCTGTTCTTACCTTGATAAGAAGGCACGTTTTTTGGAGAAGAACAGAGTTTCTTCTCATGCATTTTTGACAGCAACCGTAAATAGATAACTCTGGGTGTCTTGACCAACAGAACCAACATGGGAGGGGCCTTTGTCTCCAGCTCTGCTGGAAGTGAATGAACGAACACTAGTCATCCTTTAGCCTTGTTCCATTTCCAAAGAATTGTTTCAGTGTTTCTCCCCAGTATCTGTTTACTCGCTTAAACGTGGGATCTTACCTCTAGGATGGTGTGGGGCAAATGCAGAGGGTAACTCTTTCTCACAAATCCTACCTCCATGCTGTGATTTCAGAACGAATTAACCATCTCCCAAATATCCCCTTCTACTTGATACATTTCACAAGTAGAGATTCATTCATTTGGCTGCTTCGATGTGCGGTCATTAAAAATAATGATATCTGATATAGGCTGCTACAAAGAATTCAGAAAGTGGGAGCTAAAAATGTTGAAAGGTAAGTTTCATCCCTTTGTAATTTCCCCAAGGATCAGCCCTAAACATATTCTATCTAAATTATATAGTTTTGTTTGTGTAGAACTTAAATACTAGGAGGATGAAATATTTTCTTCCTTTTCATAAATGCTATTCTTGCTTTGTATTAATCATTAAGTACACATTGCTAACTATAGGACTGCATGGGAATCAGGAGACTGGAAACAAAAGAAGTGTCTACACTGGCACAGGTTTTGAAATTGAATTTATTCCTAGCAATACAATGAATGGCATATAATTCCTTTTGGAGAGGGCGTGGGCTGGGGGGATAATTAGCTAACATACTGTGCAATATTCACTGGTTGTAGTCAGGAGAAAAAAAAAAAAGCTTGATAATCCTTGAGTAAGTATAAAACAAAAACAGTTTGGACTTAGTGTCATGACAGCCCCTGAAATGGCAAATATGGTCAATTACCCAAAGATCATGCACCTTGAAAGTTACGGGTTTGGTTTGGTTTTGTTTGTTTTGTTTTTTTGTGTATGAGAGCCTTATTCATAGGAGGGGCACCTTGGCCCTTGGTCAGGACCTATTAACATTTAATATATGCACAATCCTAAAAGTTATTTACTTGGGTCATTTTGCAGAGTGTGTATATCTATCTGAATTTGGGATTTAAAAAAATTTTTTTTAAAGATTTGTTTATTTCTGAGAGAGACAGGGAGAGAGAGAACAGGAGAGAGAGAGAGCCCTTGTTGAGGGGGGCAGAGGGAGAGAATCTTCAAGCAGACTCCTCCCCCCTCCCCGAGCAGGGAGCCTGAGGTGGGGCTCCATTCCACCACCCCTAAGACCATGACCTGAGGCAAAACCAAGAGTCAGAGCTCAACCAATTGAGCCACCCCACTTTTTAAGTTTTTTACTTCCTTTCCATATGAATTTTAAGTCATTTAACACTGAATTTGATTCCAGTTCTTTTTCTTTTTAAGATATTATTTATTTATTTATTTATTTATTTATTTATTTATTTAAGAAAGAGCACGAATGGGGTTTGGGGCAGAAGGAAAGGGAGAGGGCAGGAATCCCAAGCAGACTTGGTGCTGAGCCTGACCCGGGGCTAGAATCTCTCTGCGTTGAGATCATGACCTGAGCGGAAACCAAGAGTCGGTGGCTCAAACGACTGAGACACCCAGGTGCCCCATGATTTCATTTCTTACATTTATTTTAATTATAGCTCTATTTCTTAGTAGCTGTGTGATTTAACCACGTTGGTTAAATTCTGAGCTTAAACTATCTCTTTACCAATGATAAAGTAACAATGCCACTTCACAGGGCTGTGGCAAAAATATGTAAACTCCTTAGCAGAGTATCTATTCAATAGCAGAACATCGAGACCTGGTTCATTTCCTTCTCTCTCAGTCCTGCACAGATTAGAACTAGGATACCTGCTCCAATGCCTCTGGCCCTTCCTCTTTGATCTGACAGCAGCAATGATGGGGTTTGGGGGGGGAGGGGGGACCCATGCCTGGAGGTGTACCTCCTCCAGTGATTTCCCAGGAAGAGGGAAGAATGAACATTGCCTGATAGCTTCCTCCCTTCCTCATCCAGACAGATGAGGTCAGAAATCAGCTTCCTTCAGTCAGCAAGAGAACAGGCAGAGAGGAAGCCATGTGGAAGTTGTAACTCTGTCCCCTTCCTCCCCGTAACTCTTTACCCTACCTTTCCTCTCCCAGCGTGCACCTGGGGAATGTGTACAGGGTAGGAAAATGTCCAGTCCAACTGTGTTCCTCATCAGACAGAAGGCATAACGTCGGACCCTCTTCAGCCTTGGCCTGTGGAAAAAATGGCGGAATTAAGGGAGAAAGGACAACAAACAAGCACCATATAAAACAAAATGCAAGATAAACAGGGATATTTTAAGAACTGAAATTTTAAGGATGGTGAGTATCTATATACACTTATTAGAAGAGTGACTGTAAGATTATCAATTTGATACTAAATCCTAATGGGGGTGGGTAATTTTTTAATGTTGCTATTGTCATGATAAAGTAAATTAGCAACATAATAATAAAGCGAAAGTGTATTTTCTAAAACTATATAGTAATTGAATAGCAATATGAAATAACTCTCAAAATATCACTTTAATAAGGCTCAGAGTGCCCTGAAAACAGCTGCATATTTTGCAGGAAATAGGTCTGACATCACATCATTCTCTCATTAAATAGATAGTTATTAAGGGTCTAAATAGGGAGAAAAGATTTACAGATTTTAAGCAAGCACCCACTTAACTAAATGCTTCTGAGTGAAAAATAAACAAGTGATTGATACTTTGGTACGGATTTTATTATAAAATGTATTTTAAGAAAAGCTACTTTTTAAAACTTTTTCCCATATCCTACCTTATTTAATATTTACAGTAACCCCCCTAAAATAAGCATTTCTGTAGGTAGGCTTCCCAAGGAAATGCTATAAAATTGGCTAAACCACACATACAATTAATCTTAGGGCTGGAAGTTGAAGGAATTCCTATGTCTTTATACAACACTAACTGATTATAGAAATTGCCTTTAGGACCAGATACGAATCTAATGTATAAATAGCAGGTGCCCTACCTGATATTTCTGCTTTTCGAGATCACTAGATCAAAATACAATTTAATTCAATGTCTATTTGGGGGGGCTTTTATAATGTTGTTGCATTTAGATGATGCCAAGGTTTTTGTTTTTCCTCCAAGAAACTTACAATCTAACAAAGTTAGCTAACAGGCATGTTTACAAGCACCTTTGTGATGCTCTCTGTTTTCCAAATTCTGCTTAACCTGAAGTATGTTAAAACAAAAATCCTGCAAACGTTACACTGAAGAACCATATGATGGTGCACACGTTCTCAAATTTCCATCTGCTTCAGAACTCATGGGCTGATGGGTCATTTATGATTCTGATTTGTAGGATGCAAGATTCTCAATGTTCAACAAAGCACCCCAAGTGATTCTGATGCCTGCGATGAGGGCCCCACCTTCAAAAGCCCTGCCTTTAGCTTCCCTCCTTCTCCTGCACTCACTCTGCCCCTGCATCATGCTAATAAATGTAGATAGCCAGCACACGCTTGGAAGAAGTTTGTCTCCTTCCTGGATACAGCTGGATACTATCGTTCTACCATTTACCCTTCGATATAAAAATTATAGTCGGCATTATCAGGTGGATGGCCCTCTGGAAGTTAAAGATCTAAAGTTTCAGATTTTCAGGATAAACAGAGGAAAATGGTTGCTTAGAAAGTCTTCTGTCTACCCATCCCCTTCTTTTTAAGTCTCCTTCTTACTCCTCAGTAATGGCGTGGGGGCTGCAGTCAACTCTTTGCAAAGATGACCACAAAATCTTTCCTTAGACTCTTTGCCATGTGGCTTTGCAACCCTCTCATTAAGAGGTAGACTCTGTTTCCCCTCCCTCTGAATCTGGGCCAGCTTGGGGAGTGGCTTTGATTAATGGAAAATGGTGGAAGTGATGTGGTATGAATTCCAAGGAATTCTGTCTGGGACGACCTTGTCTAGGAAGACCTTGCAGCTTCTGCCCTTGCTGCCTTGGAACCCGAGGCCACCATCCGGTGAAGACACCACAGATGCAAGGACGTGTGGAGAGCCCCAGCCATCGCACCCGTCCACTGAGCCCAGTCCTGCAACCGACTGAAGCTGAGTGAGGACAGCAGAGAACTGCTCAGTCAACACAAGTAATAACTTGTTGACACTTTAAGCCGCTGTGGTTTGGACTGGTTTATCATGCTACAACCAGCAGATAACTGATAGAAGGATCAAAAACATGACAGAAAAGAAGGAATATCACCATTTATTTAAAGGCTATCCCCGAGACAGTGGCAGAAGCAACTACAACACTCATTTTTACTCATTGTATTTATGCTATTTTGAAGGGTCAAAATATTATCTTTATTGGTCCCACATTATATCTTCTGTTTACTAAAATCTAAAATCTAAATCAAAATTTATGTCTCAAGCCTTACCCAGAGAGTCAATGCTACAGTAGAATATTGATTCTAGCAAGTTCGCCTCCTTTAGAAAGCATTCTGAAGATATCCTTCATGTGTTTAAAATATTTTCAGGTTATCTTATTATTTTAATGTTCCTTTCTTAGGTTGGTGGGAATCTTTTAGGTTTATAATTCATTTTCAATTCCTCAAGTCCATTTGGGCCAACGTCAATTACCAGGCCTCTGATGGAGCAGTCTTAGAGTAGAGGTGGAAGACGATACTAAAAGCAGTAAGAACATGGTGGGATATTTAACGGAGGAGGAAAGAAGAGGGAGAATTCCTGGGCCCAATTCTCAACCTCCCTCTGAGTCTTGCTACCGTCCTTCCTTCCGGGACTGAATTCCCGTGGAGTCCTTCTGCTTCAATTGCTTTTTCCTTCTAGAGCTTGATTCTGTTAGAAAGCCTGACCAACTCCTCTCCAGTACAGTTTATCTCAACCAAAACCTGGTTCCCCAATCATCCTACCTAGACAGGTTCAGCAAAGGAGACCCAGGGCTGAAAGATTGGGCCAGACTTCTCAAGTGCAATTGTAACTGAGAACTCAGAGTAAAAATTGTGGAGATTATATCTGATTTTCTTCCCCTGCTATTTCAACATGGGGATAAATAGATACCAAATTTGAGCATGCTCATTTTGCTCCAATATTAAAATCACTAAGTGAGACCTTGTTCACTGCTGCCAAGAGATGAGTTCAGTTTTAGTGACAAGGTTTATCACTTCCATTGGCTTTACATGCACCTCTAGTTATAGCCTCTGGCTTGTTTCCTCATCAGTCAGCTCCTTCCACCCCCAAACTACCACCAGCCTCTATTCCACACTTGGCTCCTTAAGTGATCCCTGACCAACACTCAGACTCACACGGGGGAGGGGACATTTTGATCACTACCAGAGCAAGCTCGAGCCACTCCTCCGGGCCCCGTGAAGATGCTTGGCAATCTTGGAATTCATGTCACTAGGGCTCATACATCATCCTTGCTTCTACTTGGCCAAGAGTGTCTCGGTATCTTCTACCACTAACAGAGTGGCCAAGAGTGACTTCTACCACTAATGGCCCACCAAATTCCAAAACAATACAATAACTCTCATGTTTTTAGCACTAACCGGGTGCAAGGCGTTATTCTAAGAGTTTTGTAAGTATCCACTCCTCTAATGCCCACACCATCATCATCGTTTCGTCAACTCTCAAGTCCTATGGCAATGTGGTTAGTAGCTGCTCTTTATAATATGAAGCTATTTACACCAATTTCTCTGTACCTTGGGGCTTTACCTAAAATCCCGAACACTTATTTCAAAAGCTTAATAAATTCTTTATCCCTCTCACAACCTTTTGGCGAATCACAACACACATTAACATAGTAAAAGTCTTGCAAAGTCTTATGATTGCTTTTAAAGCATATTTAATCTTATTTAACCCAGTATTTCCTAAACTCATGTCCACGGAACCTTTCTCCCGTAGCCAGTCGGCAGTTCTGCAGAACACACTTCAGAAACGGCAGCATAAGTATAAACAACAGAACGGTGGAATTCTCCTGATCAGCCTCTAGTTCCTGCTCACTGAGGGCAGATGAAATCCCGGCAGCTAGGAGGGCAAGAAGAAGCATTTATGCTCTGGGTCCCTCTGGATCTTTTTCTACTTTCTGTCCTTCAACATCCCACACCTTTCTAGGCCTTTGCTGGCCTGTCGTTAGAAGTCGCTTTTCCCTGTGAAGACCTTAATCTTAGCCATCATGTATAATTTATTAAAAACTCATTGTTAAGAGCCTCAACCAGAAGCCTCTTAAAGGTTCACTCTTTTTACAGCCCAGAAGTGTTTGGGCTCTGTTTGTAGAATGCTGCATCTTCCCCCCCTCCCCCTAATTAGAGCGATCTGTTTGTTATCTCTGTCTGGGTTGTTGGTGATCTGTTTTCTTTTTGTGATACAGGGAGGGTGCAGTCCTTAAATCTCTTTTTGGCAGGAAACATAACTTCCTGATACAGATCTCAACTGGAAAATGAGCCTCTCTGTAGGCAGAGACATGGATACCAGAACACTTCCTTTTGAACGCTTGCCTGCAGCAGCTAAGAGAGGTAGGGTAAGCGATGAGGTATCTATTGTCAATCTTCCCAGTGGTTTTTGTTTCTCTTTGAGGACAGACTATCCAGAAAACATGCCATGTGTATGAAGTTCTCCGTTGTCCAATAGCAGTCCCCTACAGAGAGAGGCCAAGCCAATTTCTAAAGACACTGGTGTATGTTTCAGACTGCTAGGAAAAGAACCAAGAGAAGCACTACAAAGTCGTTTGACAGATATAGCTCCTGGCATTTTAATCTTACTCTGTGATTTTGGTAACAGTCCATCCAATGTCATTTTGATCCACTTAGCACCAGGAATGGTCCTGCCTATATTGTAGATCTGAGCTAGCAGACATTTCCTAAAGCAATGTGAAATCATAAAGGAAAGGATTGCTTTTTATCATTCTGCAGTCATCTACTTGGGGCACTCTTCTAAGAGAGCCTTCTAAGGCAACACTGTCCAAAAGAAGTTTCGACAATAATGAAAGTCTCTCATAATGTGCATTCTTCAGTACATGGTAACTAGCAGTCACATGCAGCAATCAAGTGTTTGAAATGTGTCAGATGTAGTAGAAGGAATGAATTTTAAATTTCATTTAACCTTAATTAAATTTAAATGTATATAGCCACAGGTGGCTAGTGGCTACTGTGTTAGGCAGATCTAAGGAATTCACAGTGCAGTTTGCCAATTCAAGTATCAAATCAAAAGGGTTCATTGCTTTTGTTTTCCCAAGTTAATAAAATTAAGGGGAAAGCATACCAATCATAATCTCAGTGTGCAGTTCCTATTTCTGTTTATAGGCATGCTTACCTGTGGGTTGGCTGTGTCCGAAACAGCAGCCATAGGTCATCAAACATGCATTGAGTGTCTACCAAGCACTGTGGTACCAGGTGCAGGAGAAAATAACAGAGATCAAGGCAGACAAGGTCGTACAAACAATCTATAGCATCTGGGATGAATCAATCGAGGAATAAGAAACATAGTAAACAAGCAAAATAATAACTACCACACTGAAGGAAAATACTAAATACCAACAACCCTAAATGTTTAAATGATTTGGGGTTTCTTTCACTGACCACAACACAAGCAATGAAAACATGCAGCTAGTAAGGACGTCTAAATCTTGGACTTGTTTTGTGAGGATCTCTTTCCTTGTCCTCATGCCCTCCCAAGTAGGATTCACCAGCCAGATCTAGATTGAATGGTTCTGGGTCTTCCCAAAGAATTCTCAGACTTAACTTTAGCCTAGATCGGCTCATGTTTAACTCTTAGTCATTTGTTTTCTTGTAAGTTTAGCACACTACAAAACAAAATTGAAATGTCAATAAAAAAATATATTGCCAAATACATCATAACATTAAAAAGGCCACAGGGGAGAATTTGACAAATAGTGATAAAGTTAAATTTAAAGTGACATAAGTACATACAATTGGCTAAAGTAAGTACAATTTACTTGTCAATATAACAGCCCTTAAAAAGATCACAAAACCAAGAGGTTATAAACCATTACATGGAGGTTGAGTTATAATATTCTTTCTAAACATTAGCAGAGTAAATTGAACTGAATGAAGCAAAAAAATGTACAGATGGGGGGGCGGTGGGGAAGATAAAAGAGAAGTAAAATGTAATACAGGAGGAATAAAGTAGTTGAAAATATTAGAGCGAAATAGCCAGACTCCAGTGGGAAATGGATTCTTTAATGTGATATATCTATAATCTGATTTTGGTTTTAAATGCAAAGTAAAAATATGAAAAAAAGCTTTGATATCATAATATGTTCTCTTTGCAGATATGTGAATAGATTCTTACATGATATGTGAGATATGGGTGAGTCAATAAACCCATGTGGCTTCGAGTTTTATCTCCCTAGCCAGTTATTAACCAATCTTTTTTAAAGTCTAGCATTAAATGGATACCACAAAATCCTGTTTCATTCATTTTGCTCTGAATGACATTTCATAACTTTAAGATTCTCTAATGTGAAGCATTTTTCTTACCCTTTAAATGTTACTTGGTTTTACTTTATCTTATTAAATACCTTTAGTACATCCCTTAACATGTCTGTATTAAAATGTTTAGGAGAACCACTTAATTTCTTCATTAAGCTGTTCTCTCTCTTTTTCTTGAACAAGTTCTGTTACATTATCTTTAGTTTCTCACTCAAACTTTATCCCCAAATTCTTCCTTTCCTATCCCTTACTCTCTGATACATAAGACACAGGATACAATGTTATTGTTTCTCATGTTACGTTTGTCCCACAAATGCAAAATGATGGAGGAACTTTACATCTCAACTATTTACCCAAGAAATATCCCAGATTTTGTTTCATCTGTCTTTAGCTATTGCTTTAATTGACCCCTACCAGTTGCTCGTTAAACCCTCCTACTAGCCGCAGTCTGGACTGCTTGGTCAGTGCGCTGAATAAATTGAGGTATATTGCCCACCCCATTCTAATGAGAAGATGACACCTCTTCATTCTCATCTAACAAAAGAAGGAGTTACACCCGTCCAAGTTACCATGAATTGACTGGGTATAATACCTGAAGTGACTCCCAGAGGTAACTCTGGCCTTGAAACTCTGTAACTTTTTTTTTTAAGATTGATTTCTTTCTTTCAGAGAGGGGGGAGGGGCCAATGGAGAGGGAGAATCTCCAGCAGACTCCCCACTGAGCATGGAGCCCACACGGGGCTCAATCTCATGACCTTGAGATCATGACCTGAGCTGAAAACAAGAGTCAGATGCTTAATTGACTGAGCCACCCAGGTGCCCTGAGACTCTGCGACTTTTGAGTAACTTGCTCTGCAGCAGAGGTCATGGCAGGCCTGCTAATGGCCCATATAATTTTGTTGCATACACAAATTATAGTTGTTTATAGAGTGCTATAAAATATCATTTTATTATTTATGTTTAAAAACCTATAAATGTATTGTTGGTACAAATAATTTGTGTTATGACTTTATTTGGTTTCTGTGGTTACCCTTTATATCTTGCATCCCTAAAGCATATACTATTATATAAACTCAGCTGTTTGGATGAACTGTCATTACCCAACTACTTGAAAATATATAAAATTACGATGGGTTTTATTTGAGGCTTTTCTCAAAGCAGTTTCAAATGTAATTTTCTGCCTATGCCAAACTTCGGACATTTTAGCATTACTGCTTTACAAGAATCTCCTTCCTCTTAAATGGCTATAAATTATTAGCCTATTAATTGGACATGACAATGTAAAGGACTCCCATCAGTTAAAAATATAAATCTTATTGAAACAGGGACACAGGAATGATTCATTTGAATACTGCCAACTATTGCCCCTTACACGCACATCAGAGAGCTATGTTCTCTCTAATTTAAATGCGACTGATAATTAAAATGTAATATAAAAAATTGACCAGAACTTATATTTCTGTAAATTATTTAAGTCACAAACATCAGAAGAATTAAAAATCTATTTTTCTAGGTATCAACAGAAAAAAAGCAAATGTGTACTTCATACAAATGTAAATTAAAATCTAGCAATCCTTTCACCAAAGGAAATGTCCGCAGGATATTTCAAATCATGAAGTGTGTGGGTACACTCATTAACCCATGGGAATTAACCATCTGGCACATGATATCCCTACTGGTTCGAAAAAAAAAAAATAGGTCTTTCTCAACAAAACACACTCTATTCAATATGCAGAACAGTCATTAATAGAATACTCAGAGTTGGGTTGAAACACAAGGAAATAAGATCTGGGGCATAGAAGCAAGTCATCCTTAAAAAGTTATTAGAGTCCCAGTGACATTGATAAAAGACCACACAGCAACCTTTTGCCTAACCAAAGATTTGACGACAAATAAGACAGCTGTATATGAAAAAGAGGTTCTGCTCATAGACATTTACAAGAGTTTATATTCCATGTCCATCTGCCTACCTGTATACTTACCTATATACCTATACACTTATAATAGGATTCCATAGATTAACAACGGCTTCTTTTACCCACAGACTTAGCTTTGGAAAATGATGCCCCACTGAATTAATCTAAAATTCATTCATGCTGATATGTAGTCCAATTACATTGAAAGCTGGGGTACCCTACTACTGGCCAAAACAACTGCCTGACTCTTTTTCACCCCCCAAAAATAGGTAGTCAGATATTTAGGGCAGAAATGTTGGCAAAGTTGAAATAATTTACTCTAAAATTCCCATACTTAGACAAAGTACAGTATAACTTCAAGCAGTATAAATTTATAGAATTATATATCCACTCTTCAGAATCATAAAAATTGAGCATTGGCTTTATTACAAACCAATTTTTACCACTCTATATTAGGAAGCCACAGTAGTGTAGGGGGATGTCTTCATCTCTTCTGTAAGCATTACTTGAGTGCCTCCTGTGTATTCAAACTTCTTTTTGAGGCTCAAAAAGAATATAAAAGAAATAAAGGATGTTTCTTAGGAATTTTGAGTGCATTAGGGCAAAAAGCTACACAAACATGAATCCACTTGGAAATAATTCTAAGTCTACATGAAAGTTGAATAGACTATGTATTGTGACAAAATAAAATATCCAAATTTAAGTAAACATAATCAGCAGAAGTTCCCTGGACTTTATGAACATTAATATGAACATTGAAAGAAATGGAGGCTTGGGGTTGAAGGAGAGCACACGGGAAAACATTGTGAGAATAGGTAGGAACTGGAGGAAAGAAAATGACTTGCCTTGTTAGGATGGAACAGCTTATGAAGTAGTAGTGAAAAGTGAGCTAGGAAAGAGTCATTGGAGTTCACAGAAATCCTGGATGTGTGAACATTGCATTTGAAGCAATAAGAGGCCATTGTACGTTCATGAGCTGAGCAGCACTATGGCAGAAGAGCCCCCGGCAGCAATATACAAAATAGAGTCCAATACAAAGAGATTAAATGTAAAAGGCTTGAGGACAAGGCAGTCCATACTTGCTCATATATAAATGGATAAGATCTCAAGGTTTCCATACATTCAGACTAGTCCATAAAAGGAATCACATACCAAGTGATCACAAAAAACATAAGGAACCTGCAAGGACAGTGAACAGTCCCCTTCTCAGCCTTGAGTATCCTCATAATACTTACTGAGCAACATGTGAGAAGTCTGCTTTTTACCCTACTTTGGATATTTAAATGAGCCCAACATTTCAGTTAAATCCTGAACTTCCAAAATTCATCTGGTCTCATATCTCATCCTTGTAAGTTCTTGATTCTCCCAAACCCTCTCCATTTTGTGGGACTCTCCCACACCCCACCCTCATTTTGAGTTTTTATATTGGCTCTTGATCCCTTACTGGCTGTCCAGATTCATGATCTAATTTTGATCTTACATTCCCACCTTAACTTAGAGCCTTTCCCTTAGTTGGAATCCAGCCTCAACTTCTGAACACGATGCACCCCTGAAATTTAAGTCCTTGTCTATTCTGTGCCCAATTATATCTTATATCTAGTTGGCTTCACACAAATAATTAAAATCAGAATATTACAGCAAAAGGGGAATCTAGACTGTCCCTGCTACCAAATCACTCTTTAAAAAATAAATATTTTATTAATTATACTAGCCTCTCCTAAGAGGCTCAAACTAGAAAAGTCTTATGCTATTGGAGCCAAATTTCTTAAACCACAGAGCCTTGGACAAAGCCATCCAGTTTTGGGATTCAGAGCAGTGCCTACAACAATCCCGTTGCAAGCTAAGGCCTGGAGAGCTTGGTAACCACACAGAAGATTGAGGTTATCTCCACATGTACCTTCTTGACACCCATTTGATGTCAATCTAAAAGATAGTTTCTTTAAAAAAAAAAATCATGTGGCTCACAGTCCAAATTCCTACAGAAAACTTCACCCCTTGTGTTTCATACTTCTCTTTAGAGAATTCCCCCCCCCTCAAATACTTACAAAGTGAGACCATTTTTAGACACTAAAATCTCTCAAGTCTTAACCCCAGGTGATACGGCTATTGGCATTTCACAAATTTTGAAGAGTTATATATAGTTAACAGTTTTGCGGGTGGCAGTGAGCTTTTCTTGTCATTAGCTTAATTCTTTCCCCCTCCATTCATATTTCTATGCCAGTGTTTTAACTTTAACTTCAAAACAATACACAGAAACTTTTGAAACACAGTTGGGAACATTTAATCACTTGGTACACAGAACTGACTAGCAGTAGGCCCTCCCTACCCCTTTGTCTAACCATCCTAGTTTGGGTAAGAACTTTAAAATCTCAGATACAGAGAAAGAATTCTACCAGGTGTCCACTGCTCCAGAGTGGATGTAAAAAGCGGGGCTCTGAAAATCACATTAGAGGCAGGAATTTTCAAGACTGAGAACCTACCCTCACATATTAGTTTATTCATTCAATCACCACTTACTGGCGCTGGCTCTTCCTAGTCCATTCCCCCATAGAGGTTACAAAGATAAATAAGATTTTATGACTGCAAGGTGTGATTCTTCTTGGCTTAAGGGGAGTTACATTGCAGTCGTATAGACATCTGATCTATTTAACTATTTTCCAACATCTTTTCCTCCTACTGCAGATCCTCTCGGTTCCTACCCTAAAGCTTTACCTAGGTTAACTCTAGTACCTTAGCCTAAAGCAGGTACCCAATAAGTATCTGTCAAAAGAATGAAAAGCAAAGAATCAAATGTGTATACTATGTGCCAGTCACTCTAGGTAAACTAGAAGAATATGGTCCTGACCACATTTTACCATTTGGAGAGATGATAAGCAAACACACAGCATTTATTTGTATCTCCCTGTGAAGGGAAAAGTGCACTGAACCCAAACGTGGGTTCACTAAATTGAAAGATAATAAGATAACAGGATAAGAGAAGCCAGGTGAAGAGAAAGACACTCATGGTTTAGGCTAGGAGAAAAAGATACTTTTTAGGTGTGGAAAGCAAGAAGGTCCACAAGGAGGAGACAGTGAAGTGAAGTGAATGAATGAATAAATGCATGAATGGTGAAGCATTTTCTAAAGTGAATACTTGTCCAATGCTATCCATCATCTTAAGCACTGAAAAATTAGTCACATCTCCTCTGCAAAACGATTTTGTCTGATCCAGTCCTCATTGAAACCCACACACCTCAAAATTCCTTCCACCTCTTATTTGAGTCTTCTCTTATTTTCTGTTTACATCTATTTTTGCAAATAGATCATTAATTTCTTGAAAAGAGTTACTATATTTCAGTAATCGAGATGGGGAAAAATAAATAGAAAATACCTATAAATCTTTTGATCTATCCAGGTTTTCCACAATTCTAAGAAAAAACATGAATTTGAACACTGTCAAGATGTACTATGAGTAACACACTAGAGTGGAAACTATTTATTGAATGTCAAAGGGGTACTAGGAACTATGCTAAATACTCTTGATGTAAAACTAAGAGATCCATGCAAGCAGGCAACATTTAAACAGATCATTATGTAATGGTAGAGCATAGTAAGTGCTATGATAGATGTGGTGGGAACTGAGCCCCATAGAAACCCAGAAGACAAAGGGATCCTAGGGAAGGAACCCAGGGACAGATGTAAAGGTTTCACATGGGAAACGGCAGCTGAGCTGATTTTTAAGAAACAATATGAACTTTGCTGGTGAAGTTTCAAGGGCTGGGTGGAATTGAAGAGGGAGGTGGTCATTCTCAGCAGTGTGCGAAGGGTCACAAAGGAGTATCAAGTGTTCATTGCAGTGGGAAACTGCTGAATTGACAGTTGAAGCTTCTTGTGAAGGCCCTCATGTCTTTCGGGTTGTTTTTCCTGTGGCAAAAGTGTGCTCATGTTGAACTGAAAGAAGGTAAGTGACAATCGTATTAGTGTTTTAGAAACTGTAGGGTAGGACGCAGAATGTAGTGAGGAAAGATGCTGACGGGAGAAGAGTATGGAGATATTTCAATAGTTGAAGCAAAGGATGATGTATCTAGATTCAGGGTCCAGAAACTTTTCTGTAAAGAGCCCAATAGTAAATATTTTAGCCTTTGTTGGCCTCATAGCCTCTGTTTCAATAACTCAACTCAGATGTTGCAGTATGAAACTAGCCATAAACAATACTTAAATGAACATGGCTATGTTCTAATAAAACTTTATTTACAAAAACAGGCACTGGATCAAATTTGACCTGGTGATCGTTTATCAACCTCTGGTCAAGATTAAAGTAATAGCAAGGGTGGAGAAGAGAGGCTGGCTGTGAGGTCCACTGTTGAGGTGGAATCTATCTGGTTAGTGAGAGTGAGAGCACAGAGTCTAGAATGAGTATGGTAATGCTGTGTTTGAAATACAAGGAAACGGTAATGCTAGTGAACCACTTAATGAAACAGGAGTTGAAATGGTTTTTAAGGGAAGGGTGATTATTTCATTTAAGATGACCTCATGTGGACTTTGAAGAGCTATGGAAGTAGATGTCCAGTAGAAAGACTCCTCTCATGTTTTCATATTGGATATCTTTGGAAGATAGAGGTATTCCCACCAAGTCATCCTAAATGCCGATTTGTACTTGTTTATATTTATTGATGATTTTATCGACGAATGTAATGATTTTGCTTTGTCTGTATTCCAGTAAAACAGATCTTATTCTAAGGATCTTATGGAAATAAGAGAGACAAGAGTCTCAACCCCAGTAAACTCTGTCCCCCACAATTATGCTAGCACACAACAGCAAAAACCTCATAGCATACAGTTCTTCTTCCTAGCCATCCTAAATCTACTAGTTAATAATGTGCCTTCTTAAGTTTACTAGACTATAATCTCCACGAGGGAGGAATCGTGCCCGCTTTGTTCTTTGTTGTTCCTCTGGCTACTAGCAAAGTGCCTGGGATGCGGTGCCTGATCAATAACTATTTGTCGAATATATGACTTAATGAATGACCATTCCACATAGGGGCTCAGGACAGACACACAGAAAGACCTTTAAAAAGAACAGGAATTGTTTTTACTGGTTTGCTCTGTTTTGTTTTGTTTTATGAAAACCCAGACATGTTTTTGGAGATCATTGAGAATCCACTATAACTAGCAACTTAGTTATTTTGTCATCTCATCAGCAGCTGAAATTCAGTGATCTCAAATGTCAGCTGTTAACTTGACTCAGTTATTCTTCTGTTTCTCCTTCTCCATGTGTCTTCTGTTTCTCTTTGAAATTCTTGCATTCAAATTCCCCTATTGTTCTTGTTGGTTAAAACTTTCATGCCAGGATTCTTTAAAGACCACTAGCCATTGAATGTCCTTGGGTCAGTTACCATTCCTGTTCAAATGACATGTAGTCAGGACGGTGGGGTCACTTGGCATAGAAGATGACAACCATATGTAAGGAATTGCTTAGCATAGCTTCCCTCGTGAGTCGATGGGGCAATTTGTCTGAGGAGAGGCCTGTAGGTATGGCAGGCATCTAGAGACACCTCTTTAGTAAAGCAAGTATTTTTAGAAACTTGGCCAGGGCATCATGCTGAGGAAAAAATGCAATTAAATGGATATTTCACGTAAAAAAAGTTTTTGCCTCAATCATCTGGATAGTCTTGGCAAATGCATACTTTGACATTCGTTACCCAGAAAGTTGCCTGGGGATTCTATTTTACTTTTTTTTTAATTTTTTTTATTATATTATGTTAGTCACCATACAGTACATCCCCGGTTTTCGATGTAAGGCTCGATGATTCATTAGTTGTGTATAACACCCAGTGCACCATGCAATACGTGCCCTCCTTACTACCCATCACCGGTCTATCCCATTCCCCCACCCCCTGCCCCTCTGAGGCCCCCAGTTTGTTTCTCATAGTCCATAGTCTCTCATGTTTCACTCCCCCTTCTGATTACCCCCCCTTTCTTTATCCCTTTCTTCCCCTACCGATCATCCTAGTTCTTATGTTCCATAGATGAGAGAAATCATATGATAGTTGTCTTTCTCTGCTTGACTTATTTCACTTAGCATTATTTTACTTTTAAGAACAACATTTTGCAAGGTATTTTTAATAGAATATTTTTCAGAGAAGTTTTAGTTTCATAGCAGTTTAGAGCAGAAGGTACAAAGATTTCCCTTACACCCCATCCCCCACACATGCATAGCCTACTCCAACATCAATAATCCCCACCAGAGTGACACATTTGTTACAATTGATAAACTTACATTGATACATCATAATTACTCAAACTCCATAGTTTATTTTAGAGTTCACTCTTGGTGTAGGACATTCTGTAGGTGTGTACAAATTTATAATGATGTGAATCCACCATTCTAGTATCATACAGAATACTTTCACTTCCCTAAAAATCCTCTGTGCTCTACCTCTTAATCCCTCCCTCTCCCTACCACCTGGTAACCTCTGATATTTTTACTATAGCCATAATTTTGCCTTTTCCAGAATATCATATAATTGAAATCATACTACAAGATGTATTTTTATTTATCCCTCCCACACCCTTACGTGTGTGTGTGTGTATGTGTATATGTAACAAGCTAACGGTATAATGTAATGTCAGCTTCCCTGCTTCAGCCCTAAGGACATTGAGAAATAGAGAAATTTAGATTGTTCTACTCATTTGGAACACCAACAAAAGAGCTATTATTAAACAATGAGGGCCTTGGATTTCTGAGCCCATAGTACATACCTGACACTCACTGCTCTGCCAAAAAAATAAAAATTGCCCTTTAGTAGAAAAACAAGAAGTAGAGCATCCAGTGCCCTGTGATTCTAACAGAACTGAGATCCAGAGTTAAAAAAAAAAAAATCATCTTATGCAAAGAATGGCCCATTCCCAAACAACTGCCTGATCACTGTGCCCCAGATTCCAAATAATGATGAGAACTGTCAGGATCCTTTCCAAGAGTTGATATCCACTTTAATCAGGGGTTTGAACCTAAATGTGGTACAGTTTTCTGTATCTTTATCCCTTTTAGCAATTAAGATAATCTGGGTGTAAGGGCTGGCAAGGATGAATTCACCTGAGTCCCTCAAGTGATTGAGCTCGTCAAGCAAATGTACAGAGAGGGCTAAGCCAAAGGTTTTATAGAAATCTCCTGTAGCTCCGCCAGGGCCAAGAACTTTCTCTTGGGGAAGATTTTTAATTACTTCATCTATTTCTGAAAGTAAAGGGGAATCAAGCAATTCCCCAGTCTTCTGCAAATCACCTAGACAACTTGGAAGGAATGAGAACTGACTGTTTATCTGTTCATGATATCAAGTTCTAATTTCTGTATCAGTCTTCACCCTACTTCTGAAATAACTTACAAAGGTGTCCTGGGCCTGTATTTGTCTTTTTCTCCTTTGGGCACCTAACTCCCATTATAGTTATGAGATTATTGCCGGAGCTCAGCAGCCAGCGATAGCAATCACTGGCTCTCATCCTCCCGCTGGTGCAGGTACTGACTAGCTGAGTGATGGATATCTTCACTTTATGGGTTATGAGTGAGCTCAGAGCCGCTGGGGCAGAAGAAAAGTTTGCTTATAACTTTTGGCAGAGGTTTTCCTCCAAGTCTGGATTCTGCTTTTCTTTCCTAGAGAGGTTGTTTTCACAATCAACTTTGTCGATGTATATTTTTATGGAATAGGAGAACTAGAGTCACAAAAATAAAACAAGGGAGCAGCCAACAATATTCAGGGCATACCTATAAAGGAAGCAAACAGTCATCACAAATCCTTTGGGGAAATAGTTGGATATGAGTAAATCCAATAAATGAAACATAGATTAATAGATTTCACACCAGCAAAAACATTTTACTTTGGTTAATCTGTGTCATCCAATGTGTTTTATGACGATTTTGGAAACTAAACCAGGAAATCCATTTCACCAAATCTACTTTCATGCATTTAAAGACTCTGAAAGCTTCACATAACAAACATTTTATTTCACTGAGAAGACATTCACTGTGACAAATTAGGAGTTTCTTAAATGACTATATTTTAAGAGAAGACTTTTAAAAAATCTGTAACCAGATCGCAACTAGTAATCAAAACACTTAAGATATATTTTTATAGGTTTTCCCCTCTAAATAATCTAATGATAAGCTTCATGGCCCCTCAATGTAAAATAATTTATTTTCCAAAATACAATGCGGTCTACTTCAAAATGTAGGTCACCATTCAAGTATTTCATAGCATATCATACAGTTTTATTTATTGTCAAACACTGTCATTTCCATTAAAAAAAAACTTCACCTTTTCATATTAGGTTCTAAGCTCTTAAAGTCATGTTGCATTTTATGCTTTAAGTTTTGCATAATTATGTAAATTTTTAAGCTTCAACTTCCCCCAACTATTTGTTATGTATTTTTATGATCATTATTAATAAAATTGAGTTTTGTTATATTTTTAAGTAAATTTTAATGAGCCTCTTCAGATACTTGGCATTGGGCCTCCAAAATTTGTACTGTGTTTTCCAAGTTGTTTAGACAGCAACTTGATCAATATGGTAATTTTCTGGAAACTCTCTTCTTATTATAGTTGATTATTTTTAATTAACTCAAATTTAGTTGCTAATCTGTTATAATCCTTAGTGATGCATGGCACAAGCATGTCTTTTCCTAGTAAGCAAGCATTGATAGCAGAATTTCTGGGCTCTGGTCTCCTCTTTAGACCTATGAAAGCACTAATTATTTGTCCCCCTGGGTGCAGAAGGGGAAATTAAAAGCCTTGTAGTGCACTTCTTTGTAAACTTGGAATTTTGCCCTCCAGCAGAGACCTTGAAAATGAAGGGCTTGTAGAGTCCTTGCTGGCAATGCCAGTTTACAGTTCTGGTGACCAATGATCCTAGATCTTTCCAGATACACCCTATTTCAAATATTCTGTCCTGTTGTCTGACCATATGCCTTTAATTTGAGTTCAGAAAATATGATCATTGCCATCTGACTTATCATCAGAACATACTCCCAGAGTGCAATTCCCCACACTTCCTGCCTCTCCAGGCCTCATATAAGACAAACACATAGAACACCTGGTAATTTATAGAAAGCCACTAATTTGTAAGACAGAGGAAAATCCAACTGTACTGTTAAGTAAGATGGTCCTTGCCCATCATAGAACTGCTTAAAAGCTAACGAATGTGGGTGCCACATAGTAATCAGAACTGATATTCGTGGAGCAATTGCTGTGTATAGAGCCCCACCACCTCACCTGAGCCTCCCATCTCTTTGAGACAGGTATTATGACCCCCATTTATGAAGGGCCTGTATTACTTAGCTCTGGCAATTAAGCCCACGACTTGCACTCTGCCCTTCTCCTCCACTACCTCACGGTCTTTTCAGGATTATACCTCTTTAGGTATTGCAGACAGCGATCATGACCGTGCACGGCCCCCTGGTGATGCAGGAAGACTGCATAAATAGCTTCACTCAGTGTCTGCACAAAAGCTCACTCAACAACAATAACAACAACACCCAGCAATTCAAGTCCATATCCTCTGACAAGAAGGCTGATTTTTGTTTTGAGTTTCCTTAAATGAAGTTGTAGGGGTTTCACACAGTTCTGCCCATAGAAAGCTTCTTAGATTTTCTCCTCAGACACTACTCTGTTCCCCCCAGAGTTTTAAACTCAAAGTGTCTGCTAAAACTTTCTTTTATCTCTGACCCTCTCCCTCCACCCCCATACTTTTCATGTCTTCTCTCTCTTTGCCCCTTCACTTCTCCCACCTCTCCTGTCATTCTTTACCCTCTCTAAAGGGTTTTTTTCATCCACCGACTGGCCCTGGGGACCACTCTCAAATACTTAGAGTATCTGATGGCTTCTCTGACCACCATCTTCACATTGCTTATTCTGGAAGGAAGCCCACAGAGATTCCCAGGAAGTAGTGTTCTTTACTCACCCTCGCAGATTTTCTCCTCAGGGAATCTTGTTGAGAATCTCACCTCAATAACAGTGTTACTCTGTAGGAGGGACAAAGAGACATTTAACATTTGAGAAGCATTCATTTTATGCCATGTCCTGGTGGGCAGGTGGTGTATAGAGCGCTCTAAGATTTAGATTAAGGTTGATCTAATTTAGTCACCTATCAGTTCTGTGATCTTGGGCAAGTTTATTTTCTATTCTTTCTCGGCTTCAGTACTCCTAGGACTATTGTGAGAATCAGAGGAAATAACCTATATCATGAGCCTTGGAAGGAGGCACTCTGTATTGTTGTAACGCCGTAAGGAGATTTTGCAAAAGAGGAAACTGACGTTTTCAGAAATTAAATACTTGACCTAGTCACAAAGCTAGTAAGTGACAGGGCCTACAAGGGACATAAGCCTATAACTAGCTACCAGGAACCATGAGCTCCTGCTACATTCATTCCATGCAGGTCTTCCACGGTGACCCTCTCACATGGGGGTTTCATTGTTGCTGAAGGTCTGCTTGCCTGCAACCTCACTGAGAAGTTTTCATCTGGGATCAGATCAGGAGTTCATGTGTTTCATCATGGATATTACTTCTGTTCTCCCTTCTACCCCATGATAACAAAGGACACATGCTTACATACAATAGAACACCTGAATTAAGTATTATTTTTCTTGTCACAGTTCTGCTTTCTCTGATAGCTTGAAAGTTATGATTGTCTGGACAATTTTCAAAATAATTAAAACAAGCTTTCATTTCAACTGAAAAGAAATCAAGCATTTCGTCTGAGCTGATGGGGAATAGCAGGGCTCCTGGAGTTTCCTTTATACCTACAACAAGGTCAAAATAAAAAGTGTACTTGTTTGACTTAACTGCCTTCAAATATATTTAATAGTGCAGCGTATACTTCGTACCATTTCTATTTGTGTGGATCAAGCTTCAAAATGCATTGTATGCTCTCATCAGAATCTAATTGGCAATTTTAAAGATTATTTATTTGTTGATAAACCCATTGACATTGACATCATTTTGTAACACTAGGGCAAGACATATTTCTCATGAGCATATTTCTCAAAAACAGTTTAAAATTCATTGACCTCCTCTGCTGAATGTACCCCTAACCAACACCCCACATTTTGATCAAGAAAGTGAAAGTCAGCCTTCAAGCAAAGTTTGGCTTCACTGTCTTCTCAGCTTTTGACTTCAATGTGTTACGGCACATTTTTCCTTCTCTGATAGTGAGGACTTTATTATTACGTGTATGTATTACGTATTATGTAACATTCATCATACGATCTTAGTCCTCTCACAGTTTGATTTTTAAAAGAGGACAACAAAAAGGTCAATGTTCAATTCTAGTGATAGGTGATACCAAAAGAAACTAAGGATTTTGAAAGCATTAACTTAAAAAGAATTTTTACATATGGGATCACATTTGTTCCTTTGGGTAGCCATATGTAGATCGCGTTTTATTATTCCTTTATCTCCCATTTTCCAAATAAAAATACTCAGATCCCAGAGATAAAAATAGTTGTCTGTGTGATCAAGTTGTTCAAACACAGGCTTTCTCTCCCCGCACACCATACTTTTCTCACCATACACTGACTGGTCTCCCCTCCCATGAGCACTGCCCACTTCCAGATACTAATGGATGAGGCACAGGGGCGGGGCGGGGGGGGGTGCTTGAGAACAAGATAATGAACGGATTGATTTGCAGACAGTGAAAAATTGTATACTGATAGTACCCACACTGCATCCATCCAAGAGTCATTTTATTACACTGAAATCTGAAAGAAGTGAAATTTGTGGTTCTGCCAGAGGGACATAGAAAAATAGAAAATGGCTTGCAGGTTGGGGGGCTTCTTACGCTCCGCAGGGAAGGTATTGGTTGAGTAGATTTTTGTAGGGCTGTCTGCAAGAAATAAGAAGCTGACATAATAAAGCAATACCTACACTTGGGTAGCTTTATTTGACAGATAAGGAAATTGGGGTGTGATCTGGATAAACCTGACCTCTGAGACTATTGTGAGAAATGAACTCAGTTCCTCTTTTTTTTCTTTTTATTCCTGAATTCCTACTCATTATGATAAAACAATATTTTTAGAATTTTGACATTGGATTTTATTACGATATTAATACAAACTCAATGCAGAAAATTTGTCAGAAAAAAAAAAAGAAATATAAAGTACTCAGACCTACATCCCACAACCCAAAGATAATCACAGTAAACATACTGATACATACCTTTCTAGTAGTTTTTTAAATTTCCTTTTAAAATATCACTTTATACATATTGCTTTATTGGTGTTTTCCCTTAGTACAGTGTACCTTTCACTGAAAGCTATTCATGGTAAATTGAACATGGTCTCAATTTTTCGTGGTTTCTTCTATTAGTGCTTTTCCATGGCACCTTCATACCCTGACTCTGGGCTTGGCTGGGTCACTGGCTTAGGCCAGGAGACTGTAGCAGACTTGAAGCAAACAGACCCGAGTCAACAGAATTCCCCAGCAGACCTCTTTACAGACTTTGAGAGATGGTGGTTGTTTTAAGCAAACAGATTTTGGGGTAGCTGACTACACAGGGGTAGTAAACTGACACGACCCTCTGTGATGGAGAGATACACACACATGCACTGGCATGCACATGTTAAATTTATTTTTGACCCTTCTATTATTTTCTACCTATCGAGAGTGATCATCTTAAAATGGAAATCAAATCATGTTATTTTCCCGTGTGAAACATTTCGACGGCTTCCTCATTGTTTTGGAATAAAATTCAATGAACTCAGCACGGCCTGTGAACCCTGGACATGTGACTACTGCCATGTGTCCAGCCGTACTTCTTGGCTCTTCTCCCTCATGTAGCACACTCCAGTCACACTGACCTTTTTAAGCATCTCTTTTCCACTTCAGAGCCTTTGAACAAGGTGTTCTTTCAAGTCGCAATGTTTTTTTGTATGCTACGGATCATCCTACTGCTCTGATGTTAAATATCCTTTACTCAAAAAAGCTTTCTTGACCATACTATCGATAGAAGAGTCCCTCCACCCCCCAGTTTTTCTCATCCTCAGATACTTTATTATTTCTCTCTTAGCACTTGTTATGATTACAATCACTTCTTTTTTTTTTTTAAAGATTTTATTTATTTATTTGATGGGGAGAGAGAGAAAGAGTACAAGCAGGGGGAGGGGCAGGGAGAGGGAGAAGCAGGCTCCTGCTGAGCAGGGACCCCAGCATGGGGCTTGATCCCATGACCCTGGGATCATGACCTGAGCTGAAGGTAGACGCTTAACCAACTGAGCCACCCAGGTGCCCTGTAAGTAATTTTTAAACTTCAGTTAATAGAATTTTTAAAACTAGAATGAAATCCATTTGGAATGGTTAAGCTCCCATACATCACACTCTACCGGTGTCATGTCTTCTGGGTGAAAATAATGTGTAGTTCTTGGCACCCAAGCCAAAGTGCATATCGAAACCAAACAACTCTGATCCCGCAACATTGCTAAGACCCTCTCCCCATCACCACTAACTTGGAGATAACATCCCTCCAATAAAACATAGGTGAAGGAGAAGTTTCAGATGTCGTCGGCAAGCTTCAGCTAGAACAGCCTCTGTCTTTTGGAAGGTGAAATACATGAAGCCTTGGTCATCCAGCTTCCGCTCTGTGCCAGTCAGATGCGCTTGCTAGGAGCTGAAGGAAGCCAATGTATTTAACTGGAAAATACTACCACAAATTCTCATTACCACAAAATACAAGATGCTATGTATAAACGACATTCGTCAACTTCAAGATTAAGAAAAAAAAAACAAAACACCCCAAGTAGATTCTGTGATGTCCCAGGCTTCTCACTTCCACCCCTCACCTGTCACTGTTCCAAAGAACTGATCAGAAGCCATTCCTACCACTAAGTTTCTTGGAACTAATGATACAAAACTTCTTTCAGAGCACTGTCACCAAGGTGATCCAAAATTTAATTCAGCATATCTTAAATGCTTTGTGATTTACAGCATCTCAAAACTTGCTTTCCATCCAGCAAGAGTGATAAGAAAGAAAATACATTTGAATCACCAATTACATGACTTCAGGCGGGTTTCGTTCTTAACATTTTTTTAAAACTTGCAGTGAAAAGAAAATAAAACAACCATTTTAAAAGGACAGTTTTGGTGGGATATTATTCATAATTGGGACTAACTTGTCTTAAAAATGGTTTTATTTGCTTTTAATAATAATTAATTAGAAAAGAAAATGTTTGTTAAAAAAGAAGAGAAAGAAGAGAATATATATACAAAAAGTTTGGGGTTATACCCTGATGGCATTTTTTCAAAGAAATGAAAAGGAACATGAAATGTATTGACTGGTTCTTCCAGAAAGGACTGCTCCTTAGACAATAAGCAGATAACATGTTCAGCAAAGTCACTTTCAATTATATTTTAAGTTATTAAATTATTTTTCAACATATTTAGGAAATAATAATTACTTCCTTTAAGTGGACTTGAATCTCCAGAGTTATTTTATTTGTCAAACCCTTAACATCATTTACCTATCTGGATTTAAGATTGTTTTCCTTCTAAGACAGAAACTGGTGCTTGTGAAGGGGTGCGTTTGTACTTTTGAAAGACATTTCTCCCATAATTTTCTGATTCCGATGCAGCCTCCTTGCCAGCCTGACCGCCCTGTTCCTGGATCCCAATCTGGGGCTGTAGTTTAGTGCCCTCACACACTGGTAAACAATGAGCTAGCAATGAATTTCTTTTTTTTAATTTTTTAAATTTTTTTAATAATTTTTTTTATTATATTATGTTAGTCACCATACAGTACATCCCTAGTTTTTGATGTAAAGTTCCATGATTCATTACTTGCGTATAACACCCAGTGCACCATGCAATATGTGCCCTCCTTAATAACAATGAATTTCTACTTTGGAGATAAGGGACTAAAACATTTCCATGAGGATTCTAATAGCCCAGGGAAATATAATAGTATGAGAAATCTGCATTTTTTGGAACACTGCTAAAGTCTATCAAAAAATAAAATTCCAGGGGCGTCTGGGTGGCACAGCGGTTAAGCATCTGCCTTCGGCTCAGGGCGTGATCCCAGCGTTATGGGATTGAGCCCCACATCAGGCTCCTCCGCTATGAGCCTGCTTCTTCCTCTCCCACTGCCCCTGCTTGTGTTCCCTCTCTCGCTGGCTGTCTCTATCTCTGTCAAATAAATAAATAAAATCTTTAAAAAAATAAAATAAAATAAAATTCCAGGGCGCCTGGGTAGCGCAGTCATTAGGCGTCTACCTTTGGCTCAGGGCGTGATCCCGGCGTTCCGGGATCAAGTCCCACATCGGGCTCATCCACTGGGAACCTGCTCCTTCCCCTCCCACTCCCCTGCTGTGTTCTCTCTCTTGCTGTCTGTCACATAAATAAATAAAATCTTTAAAAAAAATAAAATAAAATAAAATTCCATTCTGAAAACAAAACCACAGGGAGGGTAAACGATTCCACTATAATGTAAACTGTAAAGCTCACCACCTATTAGAAATAGTGAGGCATTTGACTGCAAGATCTATTGGCCCGAATATGTAGTCCCAAGTTATACTGATAAAAAAGTCCATTTCCCACTTTGCTTTACCTACCATTTAGGTAGTAAACATCTATAGAAGAAATTATTGAACACTACATCTGAAACTAATGATGGCCTCTATGTTGGCTAATATTTAAATAGAAAAAAATTTAAAGTACTTGCACTGTTGGAATTTGTCAAGTACAATTCTAATTTTTTAGTGATTTTCCTAAACAGTTTTGCACCATGTAGTTGGTCTCACCACTAAAGGTAATGACAAGACTCAGCATGGACGCGATGCTAGCGGAGCTCTCTTGTATTTCTCCGTGTCTGGCAAGTAAGGCACTGCCTTCCCTTTGTTCCTTTGTTTTCAGAGATGGCTCTGGTGTGAACAGCCGTGGAAGACAGAAATATCATCCTTCTCTGAAGTAAACTTCAGGCATGCTTACCACCAATTACATAAAAGATTCTGGCTCCTAAGCTCCGAGTTCTTTCCCTGCAATGCAACCCACCCACTGTGCACGCAGACATCACCTGACCCTTGGAGGCTTGGAGAACCAGCTCAGAAATGCTGATACTCTGGCTACGGCTACAGCTGTGAGGAATACACTGTCTTTTGCTCCGGACCCAGGAGTTTCATGGCTTCTACCTGCATTAAGAAAGTGTGTCGGGCAAACATATGAGTTTACAAGTGGAGTAAAATATCAAACGCTTCACAGTTCTGACAACCACATGTGTCACGTGGAGGAGAGTCCCACACAGCTAGCTGGATTTAGGACAAGTGAGTAATGAACCTATCACTTCATTGGGTTAGACCAGGGGTTGGCCATGTTTTCTTAGAGGGCCAGAGAGGAAAAGATTTTAGGCTTTGCCAGCCGGACATTCTCTTTTGCTGCTGCTTACCTCCGCTGTTCGAGAACAAAAGCACCACAGACAATATATAAACGAACAAGCATGGCTATGTTCCTATAAGACTTTCCTTACGGGTAATGAATTTTAAATTTTCTTTAATTTCACATGTAACCAAATACTATTTTTCTTAAACTTTTTCCAACCATTTTTTAAATTAAAAAAGAAATGTAAAACCACGACCAGCTACGGGCTGTGTGAAAGCCGGCGTCAGGCTGGACTTGGTTTGTGAGCCATAGTTAGCCAGCCCCTGGAATAGAGAAAAAAGGTTGCCCAAAAGGAAAAATTAAAGATATTAGTTTACCTTTTGTTCTCTTTGTTCTAATTCTTCCGGGAGAACCACAGGCACATGGAGGATTTGGGACAGGAAATCTTTTTTAAGCAGGACATAAAAATGTTCTGTCTCTTCACTCCACACTTTTCAACCTCAGATCTTTATGGTGTTCCGTTTGCCTGTCTTGCTGTCTAGAGTGCGAGGGGACAGTTGCTAAGACTAATATTTAGATTTCCTTTGAGTGCCAATAACTTTAGTTATTTTTGCATAGATTCTTTAGACCTCTTTTCATCTTTTTCTTCCATGAAACCCTCTCACAGATAGGCATCAGACCTATGGCTCGTTGGTAATGTCTCACGAAGATTGGTGCCCACAGGAGAAGCCTAACCAATGGACGATTTCTTTGTGATGTTATATTATATTAAATTTTATGACTCACTCAGGTCAAAAAATTATTTGAACCACTTTGGTAACTTAAAGAAAGCACTTGGAACAATGCCTGACAGGTAGAATGGACCCAATAGGTCCTATATTATTGACTATTAATAAACGTTGGCTATTATTATTGATATGATTTCTCAAAGTTTGACTCAAGCTTGCCTGAACCAAGTCATCTAGGCTTTCCCACATCTTGTATTTATTTACCCAAGCAAGAAAGTGAAGCATGCACTAATTTACATAATGCTTAAGGCTGTATTTGGATTCCCACCTATGTGAAGTTTGCTGTGGTGGAAATGGAGAACTATTTTTTCTCCAGGAAGGAATTCACAAATAATTAGCAAACATAGAATGAGTGAAACTGTCGCAATCAACTTGCCCTGAAATTCACCGGCTAACCCTGAGCGCAGGCTCCAGAGGGCAGATTTCGTAGACAGTTAAGCTGGGTAGCTGCCTTTTACTCCTCCCTTTAAATTATCAAACTGCTTTTCTTTTTCATCCTGAGCACACATAGAGAATGACCCAGCAGAACAAGACCCCACAGTTTGACCCTAATCAGTGCTAGATAATATCCCTGAGTGAATATATTACTTAATTTGCGGCAGAATAGCCATTGAGCAATACCCAAATCTCAAGTAAACACTCCGCTTTGCATTCCTCACACACGCATTCCTTCTATCTAGACAGTATTTTTAGTCGGGACTTCAGATTTTCTGCAGGTCTGGAAGAAACCTCTCCTTTGTAAATCAATGCTGGTCTAATAGCATTAGCAATTTGCCAGGAGAAGAGTGATAACCCTATTGTAGCGTGGTTGACAACAAACACTTCGGTAATTTCTTAGGAAAAGTATTTCCTGTTGATCATTAAAAGCCAAATTTTGAGTCACTTCCCCCTCTGGATTAAATAAATACTATTAGTTTCTCAACTGTGTACAGTAAATATAGATTTCAAGACTTGTTTGTCTGCATTTCTTAAAACATTTATGAACATTGAACAGATGAATTTGTTTTAAGCATATTTTTTCATTTGAACGCTTTTCCCAATGGTTTTTAATATGGATACTGTTCATCACATATTGAATAAAGCAACTTTTACTTTATTTAATGTCTTGACCCAAATCACATTGTCTCCATAAATATTTTACAGTCTGTGTGCAACAAAAGCGTGATTACTAAAGTCATGTCTGCACTTGTAGGTAATATACCATAAAAAATGGATTATTTTCCCCTTCCCTTGTTTTTGAGAGAGGGAATTGGTGCTTGCATTTGCCCAAGTGGGTTTTTTTTCTTTTTCTTTTTCTCTTTTTTTACACTAACTAGCTCCTTAGGGGTAAGATGTTGGAAACATGGGTCTGTGCCAAGTTACTATCTCTATAAAATTCACAAAAGAACAAGAAAACATTGCTCACTTTACTTCTTTCCAGCTGCTTTTCCCTGAAAGAAGAAATTTTGAGACTTCCATTATCCTGATAAATAGAATGAAACTACTCCATGACTGATTGGGAAGAAGTTACATTACTATTCAAAGGAGCAATATAAAATTAAATTAAATTAAATTCAAATATTTCCTTTTTTTTTCTTTTGAGAGCTAGCAATCATCTTGCCTTCTTTTAGCAGCTGATTTGTCATACACTTTGAAATTAGAGTTTTTCATATAAGCATCAATACTTTGGAAATGTATTTAAAGAGATTTTAAAAAGAGATGATGGTTTATAAATTCCATGGGTCACCTTTTGCTTTTACAGTATAAAAAATAAAGACACACTCTGATCTCTCAGTGAAATGCAACCATCTTGAACAATTAAACAGGGTGGGTTTTTGCAATAGTGTCCCCCCCCCACCCCCGCAGTGGTATAATCATTTCATTCCCCCTCAATTCTTATCTACTGAGATAAACTAAAGTGTGTGTATTTAATAAAGGACTTTTCTAAGTCTCTAGGGACCAAGCAGCACTTTTGGAGGGGCCCCTTCCACATTTGTCTCAGTTAATGAATAGTCAGTCCAGCCAGAAACAACCCTAAGTGGTTTTAAAAGGAATAAAGTAGTCGTCAAATGAATGCATATATATGTGTTGATGCTTTTTCTTTCAGCTCAAAGAAAAATAGCTTTGTCACACTTGTGGGAGATAACGATAAAGTATGCTTCTGCAAGTGTTTGTGTAAGCATGCAGAGGAAACTTGGCTATGAAATTTTATACGTAATACAACATGGTTCTTGGAAAAGCAACATGAAAAAAAAAACCTCACCACAACTCAACAGCGCTTTACAACCATAATTAGATTTGTGCAGTGACTATTGTCTGTGGCCTTTTCAGCCCTTCTTCCCCACTACCTTCTTCCACTAATAGGCACTGCCACTCTTGAATATAGGTTGGACACATAGATAAGGCAAAGTCTGGCCATAGTCAGAGCTCCAAGACACGGGCACCAGTATCCATCCAGCTTGATTGTAATGATTCCCCAGGGGAATTTTCACACTGGTGCTGACAGAAAAAACAGTTTTTTGTTTTGTTTCGTTTTGGTTTTTGTTCAAGACACTATAAAGATGTAAGTTTGGACTACCAATCACTGAATCTCCTTTTAGTGGTTTGGCCAGTCTTGGAAATAAAACTGACACATAAAGGAACAAGGATGAGAGGTGAAGCAAAAGAAAGCCCAATGGCGTTCAAGTCCAGTTCCATTTGTTCTCAAGGCCAACTTGACTTCTGATCTTCCCACAATCTGGTCATATGAGGCAACAAATCCCTCATTTTGGCTAAAATATTTTCACTTGGGTTTCTCTCTCTTTCAACAAAACAAATTCTGAACAATACGGTACAGCCAGTGGAAGAATAAATATAATGGAAATTCTCCACCAGATGTCAAGTTAAAAAGATTAAAAGTGCCCCTGACCCAAATGTCTTCCTTCCTCCATTTTCCATGATACCAGGAAAACTCTGAGATTCCAGTGCAAGTATAAACGTCTCCTACAATGAACAAGTATTAGGAAAAGATTTCTGACTTCTGGTTTGACAATGTTGGAGTAAATACAGTGCTGTCTTCTCCTCTTGGAAATCCTCCTAAACAATTAGAGGGCCTTTTTGAAATCTGCATGTACAAAGAAATTTTTATTTCCATAAGATTAAGGTTCTCTGGGAGTGGGAGCAGAAAGACAAAATCTACCGCAAACAAAATTAAGTGTTATGTGTTGTCTCCAGATATAAGTGAGAAAGGGAAAGCTTAAGTTAGATATACAGAAAGACCCTGGGAACTACTGATTTCAAATGAAGAAAAGGGGAACCCAGTTCTCCAAAATAGTCAATGCATCCTAAAGATGAACACAAGGAAAAAATGTATTTATTGGACCAACGATACAGCCCGCTTGGATTACAATTTTAAACTTGTTAGCATCCTGCTGGTATGAAGAGTAGCTAGGTGTACAGAATGAGGAAATGTATGGTCAGCCTATTTTTTTAGGAAGCACTCTATACATGATTCTTCCTAGAGGATTATGGTTCTAAATTATAAGCAGCCCTGGAGTTACATGTTTTTGTTGGCTGGGAATAAAGTATAAGACAACCCCTGCCCCCAACGCACACACATATACACCAGAATCTTCAGCACAAGCCAAGAACATTAGCCCAGAACACCCCATAAATCCGTCCCCTTCATCATGCTCCTATAAATAAAAGATTCAGGTAGAATTCTTACAATTCAAAAATAACTATCCAAATAATCAGAACAGCATTTATATAAAAATACTACAAGTAAAAAGATAAATAGACAAAGAACGGTCAGCATAAAATATATATATGTGTGTAAGTACCATTGAACAGATCAAAACCATAACTAAATACATTGCCATGAACTCAGTAGAAGAACTTAGGAAAGATAGGCTAAAACAATAACTGAAGGATATATACACAACGCAACAAAGGCTAACATCAGAAATGGAACAGAGAACTAGAACCAAATGGTCACATGCTAAATAACTCAAGAGAAAGTAAACACTGATGATGGTACAGTTAGATATATGGAAATCAGAAATGAGAAAATTGAACCAAAGTAAGTGGAAGTGAACTTGGATTTTAAAATGATTAAAGAGATAATAATAGATATGAAATATGACAAAAGGGATTCAATATATGAATAATTGATGTTCCTAAAAAATAAAATCTGAACAAATGAAGTAGAAAAAGAAATGTCAAGTTTAAAACAAGAAAATGTTCCAGGAAGAAAAGGGTTTGAATTTTCAGATAGAAAAGACAAACTATATTTCAGACAGGAAAAATGATACAAACAGTCATTGTCTGGTAAAACTACTGGATTTCAAATATAAAGAAAGATCACCTTAAGCATCTTCGCTACAAGATCAAATCATCTGTAGGGGTAAAGTTCAGGTTCGCCTTGGGTTTCTCCATAATGTATTTCCGGGAGTGAGTGGTACCACGTCTTTCACTTTTCAAAGCGAGTATCATCGCAGCAGTTGATGGTGATTCTCCTAGCGTGAGGGCCCCAGGAGTGGAGAGGGGATACCAGGAGAGTTTGAAGGGTTAAGCCAGGCACTGGGGAAGTCAGAGCCACTTGCATTTTCTAGATGACCTTCTTCTCATGCTTTATTTTTCTCTCTCCATTTCTTTTTTTTTTTTTTTTTCAGATTTTATTTATTTATTTGACAGAGAGAGAGACAGCCCGCGAGAGAGGGAACACAAGCAGGGGGAGTGGGAGAGGAATAAGCAGACTCCCAGCAGAGCAGGGAGCCTGATGCAGGGCTCGATCCCAGGACCCTGAGGTCACGCCCTGAGCGGAAGGCAGACGTCCAACGACTGAGCCACCCAGGCGCCCCAGCCATTTCTATCATCTATAACTCCTGACAGGATTTTTCCCGTGAGTTACAAGGAATGGGCAAAACGTACATATATACCCCTCTAAAACCAATCCCTATATTGCTACACCGGATTCTAGACCTGCCACCCTTACATGCAAGGTTTGTGTTCCTATGAAGAGATTGTTTTCCTGCATCATCACTTTTCCTTTTCTGTTGATTCATCTCACCATCATTAGAACACAATCATTTTCCCCATCTGCATTTACTTTCTCACCCCCTTTCTCTCCTCAACCCACTTCAGTCAGGTTTTTCTCACTGCCAAGCCACTGGAAACCTGTGAGTGTCCTCAACCACCTTCATTTTGCCAAATACAATCATCTGTCCTCCGTTCACACTATAACCTTATACCTAACAAATAGGATTGTAGAGTCCATAGGATTCAGACCCTATTTTGGATTTACTAGAATTAAATAGACCTGCGTGGGAACAACCTGGAGCAACAGCCTCTTTTAAGACCCACAGATTCCAAAATATTTCCCACGGAGTTTTCAGAATATCTTTCCATGACAAACTTAGCCTTGTCACTCATGTGTTTAAAACTCGTTAGCAAATTTTCAGTGGCTTACTGAGATAACAAAGCATATGAGCTCTTTTGCAATCTAAGCCTTGCTACCTAATCGTGTCATTGCTCAACACTCCACGTCGCATCGCACACCTTGGCAATACCAAGCTCCCTACAGTTCTGTGGGAACGTCCTGCTGTGCCCCGTTTCCACATCTTCATGCATGTCTTCAAGCTCCCTCTGCGTGGAATGCCCTTGATCTGCCTAGAAAACTTCTGCTCATCCTTTAAACTTGAATGTTAGCTCTTCTTTTGGAAATCCCTACATGGTAACCTCTCTCTCCCTTTCTCTCTCCCACTCCTTCTCCCTTTCCTCACCAATGATTGAGCAGAATTAATTACGTCCTCCTCTATGTGGCAATAGGTGGACACTAGCGGAGTGTCCTTTCTCATGTGATGTTGTAAACATGTTTAAACATGTTGCTAAACCCCACTGCACTGTGAGGTTCCTAACCACCCGGATTTCAACACTGTATTCCAAGCACACAGTTCAAGGAGGAACCTGGAGCAGGGAGCAAGTAAAAGAAGGGGCAGTAAAGTAAAGGTAAATGAATGAATCAATGAATCAATGAATTAGTGAATGGAATTCCATCAATATTGTTTCAATAGAAAATATTCTCCCAATTTCCAAAACTCAAATTATACATAAGCACTTGAAACACAGTTGACTAGGAGTGGCACCAATAAGACGGCAGAATAGAAGTCCCAGCCCTCAGCTCGTCACGCCACAGAACACCCATCTAACAATGTTATATGGAGCAAATGCTTCATGAAAATATAGTTCATTCCACAATTGAGAACTCTACTTCCATTCTCGAAATCTTTGTTGTTAGTTTCTGTGCTTAAGCCAGGTGTTCTTAAGCTGGTGCCTATAGACCCCTTAAAAATTCACAGATGGTCTTAAGACTGTGAACCTCATCCCCTCATGAAGTCTGTTGAAAACTTCTGTATAAATTTATATATAAGCATTATTTTTCTGGGGAGCAGGCCTACAGCTTCCAACAAATTAACATATACGAATTACTATTTTTTTAAGATTTAATTTATTTACTTGACAGAGAGAAAGAGACCACAAGCAGGGGGAGCGGCAGGCAGAAGGAGAGGGAGAGGGAGAAGCAGACTCCCCGCTGAGCAGGGAGCCCGATGTGGGACTCGATCCCAGGACCCCGGGATCATGACCTGAGCCTAAGACAGACGTTTCGCCGACTGAGCCACCCAGGCACCTGGACATATGCGAAGGACAAGGTCGGAGAGGTACCACTGAGAACACGACAACTTGTTCTTAAAAGTAAAAGATACTAAAAATCCATGCTCTTTCTTTCTTTCTTTCTTTTTTTAAGATTTTATTTATTCATTCGACAGAGATAGAGACAGCCAGCGAGAGAGGGAACACAAGCAGGGGGAGTGGGAGAGGAAGAAGCAGGCTCATAGTGGAGGAGCCTGACGTGGGGCTCGATCCCGTAACGCTGGGATCACGCCCTGAGCGGAAGGCAGACGCTTAACCGCTGTGCCACCCAGGCGCCCCATCCATGCTCTTTCTTATAAATTATTTTGACCCTTTATGTGAAAAAGGCAAACATACAGAGGGTTGACTCCTATCAATGAGACCTGTTTCTGGCCTGAGAAAGCTAGCTGGCTGAGGTGTCTGGGCAGCAGGACTGTGGAGAGCTGCAAAGGCGCCGGGGGTCCCATGCAGGCAGGAGCTGGGCTGGGCTGTGCGGTTTCATCGCATTCCCTGAGCCTGGAGTTTGGACATCTATCAACAGTCTTCTGCCCCTCTCCTCCCTTTTCCTCTCCCTTTATCTCAAACCATTATTTGGGAAATAATAGTTATTTAGCATGGAGAATCAGCCCCACTTCCCCAATCAATCTCTTTCTCTCTCTCTCTCTGCCAAGAGTGGGGGAGGAATTGCTCGGTTTGGCAGCTGTCAGCCCGTCATTATGGGCTCACTGTCCCATCTGCGCTGCTTACACTGGTGCAGTCACAGGGGGTTTTACCCAAACAGGCTCTCAGGGGAACAGTAACATACCTCTTGATTTGGCTGTGAAGTTATACTTGTGATTATTAATAGACAAGATAAGAGGCTGGTTCTCTATTCATCCACGTTAGAGCTAATTACTCAGTTTGATCTCCGCTGATTAGAATACTGATAGATAACCACACCACGGTTATAGCGACAGCAAGCAGTGGCCAAGGGCCTTGACATAGTGCTGCCGTTTGGGTTTATCAGATAGGAAAGAAGGGCGGGGGGGGGCGGGGGGGGGAAGAAACTGCTTTGGTTGATTAGCAATGTGCTGCATGGGACCATTTATAATGAAGCATATCATTTAAATTTTCCTTTACAAATGAGTCCAACGCGCATTGCAGGCTGCAGGCTCTGTTAATTGTCACAAACATTGCTTTTTTTTTTTTTTTAACATTATTAGCTCTTTGGCAGGATCTCCATTGTTGACTAAAAACTTGGCATGATCAGGGCTTGCTGAATAATTTAGGTGGTTGGCAGCTGGAGAAGGAGAACACACACATCTAGGCAGACAGACATGCTGCTTGAGCTCTTTATATAATAGGATTGTATACAAAGCAGAGTACGGTCGGCAGTGACTTCTGTGTCTGTTTATAGGTAAACACTGATGTTAGTTTTATAGGAAAACTGGAGGGATACTTCTCACAAATCGTATGCGGCGTATGAGACAGATGCACTGGAGGACTGTTCAGATGACTCGGATCATCTCCGGCTCTCACGGAGTGTGCTTGCCTGAGTCTCCACGCACCGGTACTTCCGCTGCCTCTGTACAGGGGTCTTGGAGGCCTTGGTTGCTGGCCATAGCAGCACTCATAGAAGTAGGGCCACCCGAGGCTCTGAGAGCCTACAAGCAGCAGACCAGCAAGACCGGGGAGTCACAGTCCATGAAACACATTCTGGAAGCTCGTGCATCGGATTAGGGTTGATGGGGGGACATGATCACTGCTGTAGGTGGAAGAACATGGAGAAGGTCATAGACAGGACAGCAGATACTTAGCGCACACATACGACACTTTCTGGCAAGAACCAGACCCACGGATTCTCCTTCCGTTGGGCATTCTGCACCTCCTAGGATACATTAGGACTCTACAAGCAGAGTCCTTGGGACAAAAACTCAACCCAAACTTTCCTAAGTCAGGAAGATTTATCAAACCAGGTAAGAACAAGCACAGGGGTAGAACTGGCTAGATGGAGACTTAAAAGATGTCACAGGGATAATGGGACTTTTCTTCTGATGGGCTGGCTTTGTTCTCAAAGGGGCTCATGTCCCCTTGACAAGTTGGCCAGCGCAGTGCCAGTCTCCCATCAGCGTCTGTTCAAGACCAGCAAGAAAGAGTGTGTGAGATGCTGCCAGCGATAGTTCTGAGAGTAGGTCTCGATGTCCTACCAGGTCAAAAGAGCACAGACTCCTTTCTAAAGCAATCACCACAGAGCCAGGGGCAAAATTTGGAGTGAGCAAGATACCCTGATTAAAACTGGGACGTAAGGGTACTAGGCAACCAGAAAACCCCAGCTGAAATAAAAATGTAATGGATACAGTTTCCCTTGGCTAGTTTCATCTTAGGAACTGAGGTCAGTTTCTGTTTATCTGTCCTATTTACTGGCCCAGGGATAGTTTGGGAGCAATAAAATATATTAATGAAAGACCTGGACTGGTGCAGAGCCGTAGTTCGATCTACCTCAGCACTAGACATACAGTGAGAACCGACCCCGGCAGTCTATAAAGCACGCAGTAAGAATTGTCTTCTGCAGTAGTAAGTTGAGCCCCTTGTGGGCTGACACGGCTGTACTCCCGGCCTACAGGCAGTCAAGTCAGACGTCTTCGATCGCAAGCTCCAGAGCAGATTCCACTCTGCTAAATACACTGATCACTGATTTTTAGGCGTTCCTCCAAGAGGAGAAGAAAAGCTATGTCCTCTCTCACGTATCTTTTTTCCTTTACCCCCTTAGTCTGTTTTCTAGTTTAGCAGTAAACTGATGTGAAACAATGTTTGTCTGAGTCTACTCTTGTCAACCTTTATGTTAGGACCATCCTTTGTGGTCTGTCTAGCACGTGCAAAATATCGCAACAAAATAGCCAGGTGACCCTCATCAGGATAGAGTCCACAGTCCTGGTTCTACCCAGAAGGATGAATCTGCCATTTGTGGAGCTTTCACAGCACATCACAAACATGTCCAAGTCATGCAGCTTCCAGTAAACAGATCTGCTGCACGTTCTCATCAGCAGGACTGTTCTCGATCCTAGCTTTTCAACAGCCTGGTTTTTAGAGAACAATCTGTGGTGAACATGTGGATAGCATTGTGACTTATCTCTCGGTGATACCTCTCACCATTTTTGGCCCCCCTGTCTACTTTTTCACAGGTGGCTGACCCCACGATAGAATTTTCCCAGTAAACGTTTAATAATTTGAACAATAATTCTGTAGTAAGATTCGGGTAGACCAAAAAAATGATCTGGAGGCACTGTAGAATGGTGACAGGACAAGAAAAAAGTGAGGAATACTGATTGCTACCTCTTCAATTACCCCAATGATAGCTTGGGCCCTATGTCTGGATCAGCCCACTCCCAAACATGACACAGTGGTAACTGGTTTATTACAAGGTCTTGTATTTTCTGTTTTGAAGTAGTCTGGAAACTTGACTATACACTTCTTCCTGAGCTAATGAATAACGAAGTCCTAGAATATTAATATGAATCAGAAAAATTATTTCAGAAGAAAATAATGAAATCAATGCCACTATTATTGTGCTCATGGAATAAGTCTCTGATAACAAATATATATATGTATTATATATAATATAGTCCAGAAAGAAAAAGAAGGGGGAAAAGGGCTATTTTTGGTAATCTCAAACTGGTAAAGGACATGTCAGCTATATATAGACTTTACCATGTTTTTTACCAGCTTGAGACCAGGTTAGAAGAATATTATAATTGTCATTGCAGAATCAAAAATATTAAGAAATTCTAAACTAAGAATTTGAGGGGAGGGGCGCCTGGGTGACCCAGTCAGCTAAGTGTCTGCCTTCAGCTCAAGTCGTGATCTCAGGATCCTGGGATCGAGCCCCATGTCAGGCTCTTTGCTCAGCAGGGAGTCTGCTTCTCCCTCTCAGTCTCCCTCTGTGCTTTCTTCCTCTCTCTCAAATAAATTTAAAAAATCTTTAAAAAAAAGAAAGAAAAATAAATTGAGGGGAAAATTAAATCTTAAAAATAAACCTGTTTCACATGTGTGCACATGCTCTCTCTCTCTCTCTCTACTTCTCTCTCACTTTCCAGAACCTTCCTATTCCTGTCTGATTCCTTCATCCACTCTTCAATTACTTATTTATTTATTCACTCATCTGCTCCTTCATTCTACAAATGACTTTTAAGCAATTAATAGACACCAAGCTCTGTGTGAGATCCTGTTAATATAAGATGAAAAAAACACAATCCAAGCCTTCAAGAGATTAACTCTAGTAAGGCGCGACACCCTAGTCAATAGATGACTAAAACACCCATTAGCAAATGTTACAATAAGGTTGTACAGAGCTCTTATTGGAGAGATGGGAGTTGGCAGGGAACACTTCCTGGAGGAAGTGATGTCAAAAGCAAGTCCTGACATTCTAGTCATATTAACTAAGGGTACGGTGTCAGCAAAGGACTGGGAGGAAGGAGGAGCATCAGTGTTAGGAAAAAGTCCAAATAACCACTCCTGAAGCCTAGAATGCCAGGAGCAAAAGAAGCTATAATGGTAACCAGACCCAGATCATAAAGGAACTTCAGTGTACCCCTAATGTGTTGGGATTTTATCCTGGAAGATCACTCTGGAAGCAGAGTGTGGGGCAAAAAAGATTGATTTAATACTGGAGGCTGCGAGAACAATTATACAATTGATAAAAATATGGAAGAACTAAAGCAGTGGCAGCAAAGAGGTATGAGAGGAGACAGAATCAAGAGATTTAAGGAGACAGAATTGACAAGATTTCATTCATTCTTCTTCCTGCTGTCAGTTTCCAGCACAAGACATTCTTTTCCCTTGACTTTCTTTTCCATTTATTTTTCTAAAACCTACCAGCCTCTCTATTATCAAGTATGTCTCTTGTACACTTTCTCCAGTTAAATGGAGGAAATATGGCTCATAGATTTACCTGATAGCCAATTGACTACAGTACAACATTTAAAAATACATTAAAACCCTCTCAGCAGTAGTGTGAAAATCTCACAGATTGGAATATATCACAGAAATCAAATGCTTTTGCTTAAGTAACACTGTTGTGTGGCAGAAATGGGGGCATCATTCAAACAGAGTGCAATGGAGCTGTATGATGTAACAGCCCACACTTAGGGTCGGATTGCTACAACAGTGAGTAAGTATTATCATGACTTCCTTGGGCTTCTCCGTTGAAAGTCACTCTGGCTTCTCAGACCCCAGGAAAAAGTTTAATTAGAAAGACACAGAGAAACAAGATTTGCTCTTCAAAATATTCTGGACAGTGGTGTGGTTCTGCATCAGGAAAAACAACAGGCTGAGGTAAACGTTTAAATATCATTTCCAACAATATCGTTTCTATCCCTGTGCTTCCAGAATGAACATCTGATTACCATTAAACTTTATTCTCCTGGAAAAATAATCCTTCCAATCGTATAAGCATTCTTGAATTGTAGCCAAAGAAATACGTTTCAGTAGCTCCTTGCAATGTAGATTTCATTATGTATTAATGAATCAAGCAAATCAATGTTCTAATAGACCATTAGATGATTTTTTCATGCATGCATCCATCCTTCTAAACATGCAGTCAAATAAAGTCAGATCCACATCACGGCTGCAGATTAAAAGCATCACAACTCATAACTTTATCCAGATATAATTTTAAGTAACATTCGGGAATGTACATAGCAAAATGATACTGATGAATCCCCCAAATCTCACACTTCTAACATGTTACTCTACTTTATCATCTTATCTTTGTAGTAACTAAGTGATGACGTTGAGGCCACATGATAAATTAACCAATGGACTTAGGAAACTATGTATAAAGGGCCAAGTAAAAGGGAAGTGTGTGCTCATAGCCCTTAGTTAATAATTGATGGCATTTAGATATCAGAAATAGTCTACTAGCAAAACGTTGCAAGGGAAAGGCGATAAAAGGATTGGCATCTGTAGTTCAAGTGATTAAAAGAATTTCACTCTGGATATTTGAGACCCCCTTTTCCCTATGTTGAAAAATTAATGTGAAGACCACATTATGCAAATTTCAAATTATAGCATTTATTTGAAATGAGGCACGAGTCCTTCAAAAATCTCTTTTTAATATCCCACTCATTATAAAATTGAAAAACGATTGCACTCAATAATCTGAATAAATGCCTTGTTAAACTCGGTTTTAAGTAGCAGTTCTGAATGTGGGAAAATTGGCCTGAAATCAGGCCCCTGCTTCTCTACTGTGCCCATCTCTTACCCTCTCCCTCTTGACCACTATAGTCCAACGTACTCCTTTTCAGGCCCTCCAAAGTAGTAAGCTCCTTCTGCACCAGGGTCTTCCTCTATACCCGGATGACTCTGATATAATCCCCGGGTGCGGGGCTTTTAATAAACCTATCCCCAATGATTCTAATGTGTGGCCCACTTTGAGAACCATTAATAGCATGCTGAGGGCAGAAACTTTGCCAGTTTTATTCACCTCTCTAGCAAGGCCTGGGACATTATCCTAGCAATTCAAGAAATATTTGTTGAATGAATAAATGAAAGTGATTAGGGAAAAGGAACAAAGGGAGAGAACGCTAAGAAAAAACTAGGACTACCCAACCAATTGATAAACTTCCCATGGCTTCTTTAGTTCTCATGAATAAACATGCATTTCTTCTAATGCAGTAATGGCAACTCTTAGCTCTTTGAGCTCACAAGAGCCTCTGGAGCACAAGAACCTTTTAATAAAGTAGCTCCTCTTTGTTATAAATCATTCATGGAGTAAGAGACTCTTCCAGAACTAGCAGTGTTACTCACTTTGATAAATCTCATAAAGATAAAGAGTTTAACAACACGCTCATAAAAAGGTTGTTCATGGTGAAGCCCAAAGGCCTACAGCGACTAGCACACACTGCTCTAGGATGCCGAAGCTGAAGAAATAAAGGAACTGAGGTTGACTATCGTGTTCAAATAATTCCATGATGTAAGACCCAATAATGCCTCTCAAAACAGAAAGCTGCTCTCTCTACAGCCATGAGCTCCCTAGAACAGTATCAATGTAAAATGACAAATGTCTCAGATGGAAAGAGAAACTTTAAAAGCATTAGTGTGTATTCTATTCCATCTGTGTTCCCTCTGGAAAGGCAAGTAGACGCCTCCAAGAAAGAGCCTTATAAAGGAAAAAGGGACTGATAATCATGTTGAGAGTTAAACCATCTCTTGAGTGTTTATCACCTGCCAGGGACCTTGCTAAGAATGTCCATGTGTTATCTCATTTGATTCTCAAAATAACTCTTTGAGATAAATGCTACTATTCATCTTTGGGAGGTTAATTGGTCTGCTGAAAGCTTTATGGCAGTAAGTGGTAGGAGTGGCTCTCAACCCAAAGCTGTCGACAACAGGACCACACTCTCTACCTCTCTGCTCTCTATACTCCCCGCCGAGGCCTCCAGGGTGTGTGTACCTTACAGACTACAAAACAAATCCCAAATGCATGTCCCTTTCTTGTAGGAATCTTTCTTGCATTCTCTTTGTGGGTGTGGGCCTGCTTGATCACGAGGGCTAATTCTTTAGGAATAGCTTCAATGCAGACACAATCAAAAACTTTTTTATAGAGTTGATAATAGGTACAGCTGGCAAAAACTGCTTCAGATTTCTCATATATAAACTTGGAACTCGAAGTAACTCAAGTGTTTTGATGCCATTTGTTTTGTGTTCTTTCTGCATGGACTTAAAATGCTCTCACAAGCACCAGCCCCTCCACTGAGTGTCTGTTATTCCAGGTACTTCACTAGAGATTCTGTAGGTCTCATTTCTCATTTCATTTTCAAAATTATTCTTTTAATTATTGCCCCTTACTAGATAAGGAAGCTTGGGCATTGAGGGGTTGTGTAACTGGCTCAAGGTAAAAGAGCTAATAAGTGGCAGAGCCAGAATTCAAATACGGATTTGTCTTCCCCTATACCAACGGCCTCTCAGGGAAATAACTGGGCACTTCTGCACTGGACAATAGTGTATTCAATTCTTTTCCTTGACTTAATTAGTAATTTAAAAATCTTCTTTTCTTCCCGTAATGGGTTCTTACAAACACTGCTCTTGACCCAAACAAGTAGAAAGTGCTATAATGGATGTTTAAGCTTCTGGAAAGAATAAAATAATGATAAAGAAGGGGGGGAACCTTCTGTTTTAAAATACTGATTAAATAGGGAGATGAAGGTGCTTGCAAGGAAGACGATACTATTCACGACCACTTGGCTCTGACTGGAGATGCTTTTCAGAGAAAAGCCAGTACTTGAGTAAAACATTTTTCATCTGATCACAGCCAAGCATTTTATTTTTTCAAGTAAAACCAAGTGCAAATTGTGTTTGTTTTTGAAATTATGATCTCTACTTTACAAGTGAAATTCCACACACCAAAGTGTGAGTTTATTTTGATAAAACCACATTTCAGATTCCACATGCAACTATAAAATCAGGACATGTGGTGTGGGGTTTTCATAAAAGTCAAAATCTGGTAATTAGCACCAAAACTGTCTTTGAAATCTGAAAGTATTGGAGATAATAGAAATAAAATCTCATGGAAATGCCAAGAATCTCTGTTTGTGCTAAATCCTACCCAAATACCACAAAGAACCAAGGTGATACACATTTTGTATCTATTATATCCTGTTTATTAAGGCGGGAAAATGGGCACATTTTTGCAACATTTTTCTTTCTTTTTTTTAAAAGATTGATTTTATTTATTTGAGAGAATGAGAGCATGCATGTCCACAAGTGGGGGCTAGAGGGGAGGGACAGAGGGAGAGGGAGAGAGAATCTCAAGCAGACTCCCCACTGAGTTCAGAGCCCAACGCAGGGCCCGATCTCACGACCCTGAGATCATAACCTGAGCAGAAATCAAGAGTCAGATGGTCAATCAACTGACCCACCCAGATGCTCCAACATTTCTTATTTCTATAAAGATCTCTCCTGGTTTTAAATTATTCAGATTTGAAATGGAGCTTCACCAATTGGGAAGCTGCAATATAGACCTGAACGTATATATTGACCTTTAGCCAGAAAAAGAAACAGTGCATAAAATCTTTAAAAGTAGTTCCATTGCATTCAAATAGGTATCTTGATACGAAGACAAAGAAATGATCCAAATAGTAATTTAGCTTGGATTATATGAGAAAAAAACCTGGAATGCCAAAGTTCATAACCCCCTGACTGGTATCCATTTTTGTCCCAATTGGTAGGGTGCATGTGTGTGTGTGCATACATTTTAATTCTGCCAGCTTTAACAGTAGTTAAAGAAATAAAATAAAATCTACCTTGGCAAGTTGCCAGCCCAAACTGGCGACTGGATGGCTGATTCTGTTGATTTCAATAGCTGCATCACCTCTTATCCTCCAGCGCACCTCCGGCCTATGTTATTTTTTGGTAGAGGGGTAGGAGGATTTCGTAGTTCAAGAACTGGCAGCAGATTGCACCAGCAGTCCTGAAACAGCAGCATTCTGTATTTATTTGTATACTGCATTTAATCCAATGTATGTAATTCTATCTCCAAATTCAACATTTGTTGGCCATTAAATAGGGAATGATTCTGTTTAAGTCAAAACAGCAGTCAAAACAGGAACAATGCTATATTATAGCTTGGATGTGAACTAAAGAGTTGATACCAATTTTTTGGAAAACAACCAACGTCTTTCATTTCGAATAATACACCCTATTTTTATAGAAAGTAAATCAAACCTTTAGTTATGTAGGAAAACCATTTTACGTATTCAAGGGGAGTAAACTTGTAACGAAATACCCCAAAATAACTTCTCAGAATAGTGTCACCTATAAGACTAAGATTAACAAAATAGTGACATTCCAACAGATGTATGAGAGAACTCTAACCACATTGCTTGTAAGACAGTTAATATTATTAAAACAATTACTATTTTGTATGTATGTGTGTGTATGTATTTGCTGCTTACAAATGGGGAACTGACAGAATTTTGTTAGACAAAGAAAAAAGGTTATAAATACTGTTAAATACCCGAAGGTTTTATATTGTTAAAAGTTACTTAGATTTGAAGATATAAAAATATGAAGTTGATCTGCACTGAGCCTTTGTATAGGAAGATACAAAAGTATTTCATTACTTAAAGGAGCCCAGATTATTGCTGTTGAAGGTTCCAAATTATTTGTCCCACCCAAATTGCATCACTTTATCTTCGTGATACTGAGTTTGGACAAAATCACGGAGCCAGGCACTGGGCGTGTGAAATCATACTACCATCTGGGACGAGGAGAACGAAATGTGGAGAGCCAAGGATCACCAGCCAAATGATGGTCCCACTGCCCAAAATCTCTTGTGATGTCTCCAAGTGGCCTCATATGTTTAATGTGTTCGTCTCTGGCTGAGGGTGCACAGCTCCCAGTCTGCGGTAGAAAAAAAATAAAAGCTGTTTTTTTAAAACTCATCTGCAGAGAAGGACATTACCACTGACTATCTTGGAAACTTGGACAAATCACTTTACCCTCTGGGTCTGTTTCCTCCTCCAGAAAAATAAAGCCGTGGGGTCAGATCATCTCCTTGGGTTCAAGGAGCCTTTCTTCATCACTTAGTAGACTAGGCGTGAGGGGGACAAAGGTGAATAAGACCTAGCCTGGTCCTGGAGGAACTTACAGCCTAAAGGGGAAGTGACACATAAACGGATACTTTTTAGATAATAAAGGGCTAAGGGAAACATAGTCACAAGGCTCTATAGGAACCCAAGGTTTCTTTTATGAATCTTTGCTAATAATTTTTCTCGAATACTTCTTCCTCACTAAGAAGAGAATTGTGCGCTTACCGCACGCAGGAGGAGAGAATGTTAAAAAGGGTTGGGGGAAGGACATGGGACAAGAGCCATGGTTTTGGCTTCCAAGAAGAGACAAGGGGGAAAAAAATGGGAAAGAGAAGCCAGGAGGGCTCACATTCAAATGACTTAATTATCTCTCAGCTGGCTTGTACAATACTGAAGTGATCTATCTGTCCAATTTGGCCTCTGAGCAGCCAAAGAAACGCTCCGTCTCCTCTCCTGATACATACAGCGTACGCGCTCAACGAATGACCGGATGATTTTGGCAATCATGAAAGTGGTCAAAAAACCACAAAGGTGTGCTTGACCCTGTTCCGGCCAAAATGTAATGGATGTTACTGATGATTTTGTATGTTCAGTAAATCTACCCCCTGCCAATCATTTCATTTTTAAAATTCACAAACCCTTGAGGTTGAAACGCTAGTGAAATGCAGCTTTAGATAGTCTGTAATTTAAAACTGCTGCATCTGACTCCTTTTCTTTACAAAACTCTCAATAACTGTGAAGGACTACCGGCCTGGCTGCACACCCATATGCGTTTTCACTCCTCTACGTTTTTCCAAACAGTGATGCACTCACTGATAATTTATGCTGCCAAGATTCTGAAGGTAAAAATAATACTTTGAATAAGAAGATTGGAGGTTTTCCTGAAAATGGATTGGAATATAGCCTTGGGATTTTCAATACTCTTTTCTTGCTGCCTGTTGGGTTCAGTTCTTCCAAATGGGAAAATACATAGTTGAGAGTTGAAGGGAAAAAAGTCTTTGCCAAGCAGATGTTGGTAAATTGCCAGCTGAAACAAAGTTGTGATGTTGGTGACAACAAGATTGGTTTCTAGAGGATATTTAGAAAGCGGAGAGTCTGGCTTTGCTATCATTTCCCTCAGGAAGGGCCTGGATGACGGGCCCAGCACATTACCAGCTAGTATCTTGCTTCCAAACATCTGGATTCCGAGTCTCATCCATTTACAAGTGATTTACTCCTTGTAGCTTGTTGTTTGTTGACATCTTGGCCAAGTGAGAAAATGTTTAGCCACCTCTTCTCTAGACATCTCTTTCTTGGTTTGCTCTACCACAGTCCTTTTAAGAAATTCAGGGATCTCACCTTTAACGTTCTATTTCTTCTTACAAACAAACCTACCGTTTAAATTTCTACTAGTTGTTTTGTTGTTGTTGTTGTTTTTCAGGTGTACCCTTCTCAAATCAAGGGTAAAAAGGGAAATTGGAGCAAGGAATGTTTTTGCCTCAGTTACTCTCAGACGGTTAAAAGCAAAACACATTTAGGGCTTGATTGATACAGAAACTTGATTTGTATTTCCCATCATTTCACGGGTATAGAACAGTGGTTCAAGCCAGGCTTTTACATCAGAATCATTTGGGAAATTCTTCAGAATAAAAGTGCTCAAGCCCTAGTCCAAACCTTTGGAGCAGGTGAGACACCGGAATGGTTTTATATTTGATATTTACTATTAGGCATTAAACATAGGGCATAAGTTAGCCTGCAGCCACATTCTGCGTGTGTGACAGGGGAAGGAGAGGCAGACTGTGAACCTGAAGAATACCAAAGAATTAACAGATAAATTATTAAAACGAGTGTCTGAATTCAGGAAAATTGCTAGACACCGTTTAGTATAAAAAATCAGTAATATTTCTATATACTAGCCAAGAGGGTTAGAACATGTGATTTTTAAAAATTATAAATTAAAGAGCACCAAAGATGTCAAATACCAAATACCAATGAATAAATCCACTAAGAGATTTGAAGAAATACTTAAAGAATCTTTTTTTTTTTTTGGCCTATTTTTGTTTTTTAAGATTTATTTATTTAGGGGCACCTGGGTGGCTCAGTTGGTGAAGCTGCCTGCCTTCAGCTCAGGTCATGATCCCAGGGTCCTGGGATTGAGCTCATCGGTCTCCTTGCTTAGCAGGGAGCCTGCTTCTCCCTCTCCCTCTGCCTGCCGCTCCCATGCTTGTGCTCTCTCTCTCAGACTGTCTGTCAAATAAATAAATAAAATCTTTTTTAAAAATTCATTTATTTATTTTAGAGACAGAGAAAGAGAGAGCACGATGGAGGGGCGGAGGGACAGAAGGAGAGGGAGAGAAGAATCCCAGGCAGACTCCTTGTTGAGCGGAGGCCCCACGCGGGGCTCGATCTCATGACTCTGAGATCATGATCTGAACCTAAACCAAGAGGTGGACGCTTAACTAATGGAGCCACCCAGGTACCCCTCTTTTTGCCTATTTTAAAAATTTGTTCAATTTATTTAAACAAAAGCAAAAACATTTTATGCATTTCTCTGACTCCCCCCCCCCACCTGCGTTTGGCAACCACTAATCTGTTCTGTCTATGAACTTGGTTATATATATATCGCCCTCATAGAGATCATACTGCATTTGTCTTTCTCTGTCTGACTGATTTCACTTAATGTAAGGCCGTCAAGGTCCACGCCTGGTGTCACAAATGGCAAGATTTCATTATGTTTTATAACTGAATTTCATTTATATACATGTGCGTGTCTCAGTTTCATCAGTGGACTCTCAGGTTGTTTCCCTATCCTGGCTACTGTAAGCAACGCTGAAATACACATGAGGGCGTGTATCATTTTGAGTTCGTGTTTTCATTTTCTTCAAATAAATATCTAGAAAAGGAATTGCTGGATCATAGGGTAGTCCTTTTTTTTAATTCTTTGAGGAACCTCCATTTCCCCAGTGGTCACACCAGTTTACATCCATCAGCAGGGCACAAGGGCTCGCTTTGCTCCACAGCCTCACCGACACTTGATCTTTCTTGACTTTTTGGACAGCCATGCTAACAGGGGTGAGGTGACAGCTCGCTGTGGTTTTAATTTACATTTCCCTGATGATGAATGATTCGGAGCATCTTTACATGGGCCATCTGTATGCCTTCTTTACAAAAAATGTCTATTCAGATCTTCCGCCCATTTTTAAATCGGATTTGTTATTTTTTTTCCTATTGAGTTGTACACAACCTTTGTATATTTTGTACATTGGCCCCTTATCAGATATACGATTGCAAATATTTTCTCTCATTTAGTAGCTTGCCATTTCATTTTGGAGATGTTTTTTCTTTGCTGTGCAGAAGCTCTTTGTTTGGTGTAGTCCCACTTGTTTATTTTTACTTTTATTGGTTTTGCTTTTGATGTCTGATTCAAAGAATTATTGCCAAGACCTGTGTCAAGGAGATTAACACCTATGTTTTCTTCTAGGAGTGTTTTGGTTTCAAGTCTTTAATTCATTTTGAGTTAATTTTTGTGGATGGTATAACATGGTGGTCCAGTTTCATCCTTTTACATGTGGGCTGTCCAGTTTTCTCAGCATCATTTACTGAAATGACTGTTGTTTGCCCATTGTATATTCTTTTCTCCTTTGCTGTAAATTAATTGATCATATGAGTGTGAGTTTATTTCTTGGGTCTCTATTCTGTTCCATTGATCTGTCTATTTTTATGCCAATTCCATATTATTTTAATTATTATAGCTCTGTAATATAGTTTGAAATTAAGGACCATGATTCTCCAGCTTTGTTCTTCTTTCTCAAGATGGCTTTGACTAGTCAGGGTCTCTTATAGTTCCATATAAATTTTAGGATTGTTTGCTATATTTCTGTGAAAAATGTCATTGGAATTTTGATAGGGATTGCATTGAATCTGTATATTGCTTTGGGTAGCATAGACATTTTAACAATATTAATTCTTCCTATCCATGAGCATGAAATATCTTTCCATTTATTTGTGTCTTTTTCAATTCCTTTCATTATTGTCTTGTAGTTTTCAATACGCAAGGCTTTCACTTCCTTGGTTAAATTTATCTCTAGGCATTTTATTCTTGTTGATGCAATTGTAAGTAGGACTGTTTTCTTAACTTCTCTCTCTGATAGCTCATTATTAATGTACAGAAATGCAACAAAGTTTTTAGTATTGAGCTCACTTTAATGAGCTTGTTTTTTAGTCCTAACAGTTTTTCATGGACCCTTTAGGGTTTTCTATAGTATATTACATCATCTGCAAATACTTCCTTTCTACTTTGGGCTACTGTATTTCTTTTTCTTGTTGAATTCTCTTGCTAGGACTTCCAATACTATTTTGAATAAAAGTGGTGAAAGTGAGCATCCTTGTCTTGTTCTTAATCTTAGAGAAAAAGCTTTTAACTATCGCTATTGAGTATGATGTTAGCTGTCATCTTGTCGGATATGGCCTTTATTATGCTAACATACATTCCCTCTATACCCACTTAGTTGGGAGTTTTTATCATAAATAGATGTTGAATTTTATCAAGTGCTTTTTCTGCACCTATAAGATGATCATGATTTTTTTTTAAAGATTTTGTTTATTTATTTGAGAGAGAGAGAGATTATGAGTGGGGGGAGGGACAGAAGGAGAGTGACAGAGAGAATCTTAAGCAGACTCCCTACTGAATGAAGAGCCCACAGCAGGGCTCAATCCCAGGACCCTGAGATCATGACCTGAGCTGAAGTCAGATGCTTAACCAGCTGAGCCACCCAGGCGCTCCAAAATGATCATGCTTTTTATCCTTCATTTTATTGATGTGGTGTATTACCTTGACTGATCTGCAGATGTTGAATGATTCTTGCAACTCCAGAATAAATCCCATTCGATTGTGGTATATGATCCTTTTGTTTATTGTTAAATTCCATTTGCTAATATTTTGTTGAGGATTTTTGTATCTATGTTCATCAGGGATATTGGCCTGTAACTTTCAACGTTCTTGTCTGGTTTTGGTATTAAGGTAATGCTGGCCTCATAAAATGAATTTGGAAGTGTTCCCTTCTCTTTTATTTTTTTTGGAAGAGTTTGTGAAGGATTGGCATTAATTCTTCTTTGAATGCTTGGTAGAATTCACCAGTTTGAAGACTTCTGGACCTGGATTTTTTTCATTGGAAGGTTTTGATTACTGATTCAACCTCCTTGCTAGTACTCAGTCTATTCAGATTTTCTAGTCCATCATAATTCAGTCTTGGTAGGTTGTAGGTTCCTAGGAACGGATCCATTTGTTCTAAGTTGTCAAATTTGTTAGCATATGATTTTTCATTGTAGTTTCTTATAATCTTTTGTGTTTCTGCGATATCAATTGTAACATCTCCTCTTTCATTTCTGATTTAATTATTTGAGTCCTCCCTGTTTTTCTTTTGGTAAGTGTAGCTAAAGCTTATGTTTTCAAAGAATTAGCTCTTAGTTTCATTAATCTATTCTATTGATTTTTTGCTATTTCATTTATTTCTGCTATAATCTTTGATATTTCCTTTCTTCTACTAACAGTGGGTTTCATTCATTTTTCTTTTTCTAGTTCCTTTAAAGGTGAAGCTAGGCTGTTTGTTTGAGACTTTTCTTGTTTCTTGAGTTAGACATTTATCACTATGTACTTCCCTCTAAGAACTGCTTTTCCTGAATTTCATAAATTTTGGTACTTCACATTTCTATTTTCATTTGTCTCTAGGTATTTTTTTAATTTATCTTTTGATTTCTTCTTTGATCCATTAGTTGTTTAGTAGCGTATTTTTTAATCTCAATATATTTATGAATTTTCCGGTTTTCTTTGTGTAATGAGTTTCTAGTTTCACACCATTTTAGTCAGAAAAGATGTTTGATATGAATTCAATCCTCTAAAATGTGTTAAGATTTGTTCAGGGGCTTATCATATCAATCTATATTGGAAAATACTCTATGTGCCCTTGAGAAGAATGTGTATTCTGTTGCTTTTGGAGGAAATGTTCTATAAATATTTGTTAAGCCTACCTGGTTTAACATGTCATTTAAGATCAATGTTTCCTTACTGATTTCTTGCCTGGATGATCTATCCATTGATGTATGTGGGGTAATAAAATTCCCTATTAATGGGGCATATTAAAGTTCCCTATTATTGGGGCACCTGGGTAGCTCAGTCATTAAGTGTCTGCCTTCGGCTCAGGGCATGATCCCGGAGTCCTGGGATCGAGCCCCGCATCGGGCTCCCTGCTTTGCTGGGAGCCTGCTTCTTCCTCTCCCACTCCCCCTGCTTGTGTGCCCTCTCTCGTTGGCTGTCTCTCTCTCTGTCAAATAAATAAATAAAATCTTTAAAAAAAAAATAAAAATAAAAAAATAAAGTTCTCTATTATTATTGTATTTCTGTCTATTTCTCTCTTTAGGTCTGTTAATATTTGCTTTATATATTTAGTTGCTCCAATATTGGGTGCATTAATATTTACAAATGTCATATCTTCTTAGGTTAGGTTGACCCCTTTATTATTATATAACACTCTTTTATTACAGTCTTTGCTTTAAAGTCTATTTTTTCTGATGTAAGTATAGTTACTTCAGCTTTTTTTGTTGCTGTTTCTATTTGCATGAACTATCTGTTTCCATCCTTTCACTTTCAGTCTGTGTGTGTCCTTCCATCTAAAATGAGTCTCTTGTAGGCAGCATGTAGATAGGTCTTGCTCCTTTAACCATGTAGCCACTCTATGCCTTTTAATTGAAGAATTTAGTCCATTCACATTTAAAATAATAATTAATAGGTATACCCTTATTGCTATTTTGTTATTTATTTTCTGGCTGTTTTTGTAACTCTTCTCTGTTCCTTTCTTTTCTTCTCTTGCTCTCCTCTTTTGTGGTTTGATAATTTTTTCCAGTGTATGCTTATATTCCTTTATCTTTTGTGTATTTACTATAGATTTTTGCATTGTGGTTACCACGAGGCTTACACACAATAACAGATACATCACAGTCAATTTTCAGTTGACAACAACTTAGGTAACGTTATTTTTCACTCCCCGCCATGCTCTATTTTTTTGATGTCACATTTTATATCTTTTTACCCTATGTATCCCTTAACTAATTGTTGTAATCATAGTTATTTTTACTACTTTTGTCTTTAAATCTTCATCCTAGCTTTATAAGTAATCAGTCCTATCCTTTTACCATATATTTACATTCTCAGTGAAATTTATTCTTTCAATGTGTTCTCGTTATTATTTCTTTTCAGCTAAAAAAAATCTCTTTAAAATTTCTTTTTTTTCTTTTTTAAGATTTTATTTATTTGACAGAGAGGCAGTGAGAGAGGGAACACAAGCAGGGGGAGTGGGAGAGGGAGAAGCAGGCTCCCCACTGAGCAGGGAGCCCAATGCGGGGTTCAATCCCAGAACACTGGGATCATGATCTGAGCTGAAGGCAGGTGCTTAATGACTGAGCCACCCAGGTGCCCCTCTTTAACATTTCTGTAAGGCCAGCTTAGTGGTGATGAACTCCTTTAGTTTCTGCTTGTTGGCAAAACTCTTTATGTCTCCTTTCTTTCTGAATGATAACTTTGCTGAGTAGAGTATTCTTGGTATTTTTCCCCCAGCACTTTGAATATATTGTGACACTCTTCTGGCCTGCAAAGTTTCCGCTGAAAAATGTGCTGATAGTCTTATGGGGGGGGGGGGTTCCCTTATACAAGCTGTTCTTTTTCTTGCTGCTTTTAATATTCTTTCCTTGTCTTTAACTTTTGAAATTTTAATTATAATGTGCCGTGGCCTGTGTTTGTGTTCCTGTTATTTGGAACTCTCTGGGCTTCCTGGATCTGAATGTCTGTTTCCTTCCCCAGGTTACGGAAGAGTTCAGCCGTTATTTCTTCAGATAAGATTTCTGTCCCTTTCTCTCATATATCCCAAAGATAGCACCTGCCCTCCAAGGTTTCTGGAAAAGATTATAGTTGGCACTAAGATGCACATTTAATTAGAAGCCTGCCCCTCAAGCTGCATTCACAATGATTAGCTAATAGGCCTCCTTCACTGAAAGACTGGGCTCTGGGTCTATTTCCTCTTATTCTACCCTGGGGGTGGTAGCTGTTTAAAAACCCTTTCTCCAAACGTTACAGTCCTATGGGACCCACAAGCATAAGACTTACTGACCCAGAGCCAGGTAATGTAGAGATGTCCCCTGGTAGCAATTGCAAAAATTGGGGTGCCAGACAAAGGTATGAGCTCCTTTCTGGGTGACACTGATTGTTACAGTCCCTTGAGACCAGGAATATAAATTCTCCTGGTCTCCAGAGCCAGGTGATCAAGAAGCATCCCATAGGTGGTAGGTACAAAAATTGAGGCACCAAAGTGGGTAAAAGATCCCTTCTGGAGGATACTAGTGCTCTGGAGTACAGGAGAGAAAGAGCTCGAAGTATCACCTGCCAGTGTCTGTTCCCCAGAAGGATGTTCCGGCAGGCTCCTATATGTGTATATTACATTAGGTGTCTGTCACTCAAGACCACACTTATAAGCAGGGGCGTCCCCTTCACTGTAAGTTTAGGCCTGATCAGCTGCCTCTGAGTTGGGCCCTGAGTCAGGTTCATCCAAACACTCCTTAAAAGTGGTTTCTCAGATCACAACAGTCTTGTGGGTCTTGGGACATGAACCCCATTGGTTTTCAAAGTTAGGTGTTTTGGGGACTCATCTCTCAAGCATATGTATTAAAATTTGAGATGCCCCGTGTGGGATCAAACACTTTTCTTTTCAGGAAGAAGCTCTGGGTTTCAAGTTCCTGCCTGGCTGTGGGACACTGTGCCAGGGGTGGACGTTATGGTCATATTATGTCCTCTTTTAGCCACTTTGGTGTGTAATTTTTTTCTCATTTGCTCAACGTGTAGTCGTCTCTCAGGGTTTTTAAACAGAAAATTGTTCCATATGCAGCGAGAGATTCATTGTGCTCATGGGAGGGGGTGAGTTCGGGATCTTTCTATGCCACCGTCTTGAACAGGAACAGCCTATAGAGCATTATTGAGACGAATTAAAGAGGTTTAAATGAGGGAAAAGAGAACATCATATTCAGAGACTGAACTCAATATTGGGAAAATGTCAAATCTCCCCAATTTGATAAATAAACATATAATCCAAAAGAATCCCAATAGGTTAGTTTGTTTTTAGAACTTGACAAGCTATTTCTAAAATACACAAGAAAATGCAAAGGAACTAGAATAACTAATATTTTAGAAAAAGAATAAAAAGATGGAAAGGCTTTTTCTAACAAACGTCAACTTATTATAAAGCTATAATATTTAAGGTATGTATGTGTGTGCGTGTATCCTTTATCAACAATGGAACAGAGCAGATATCGAAGGAACGGACACTTGATTTGTAACGAATGCCACTGTAGAGTCATGGAGAAAAGTTGGCCATTGTTGGGGTTTTTTTTCCCCAAGAAATGATACTGGATAATTTCATATTTATATGGAGAAGACGAAATTGAACATACTTAAAGCTTAACTCCGAGAGGATTAGATCTAAATGTGGAAAAGCAGAAAAACAAAGTTTTACAAAATAGCATGAAAGAGTATTTTCAGGATTTTAAGGTCAGGAACTTTTAAAAAAATTGTGACTATCAAAAATTGATAAGCTTGAGTACATTGACGTTAAAAATGTCTGCTCATCTAAAACATCATTGAGAGAATGGAAAGGCAAGCTAAGGAGTGGAAAAAGGTATTATGCACTGTAAAACTTTCACAAACACCTTGTTCGAAAAATTAAGATTTTCTTTAAATCATTTTTAAGAAAAAGGCATTTCAGTTTGAAGACCAAGAGGGGACCGGAAATCCGTAGTGTTGATCAAAATATATAAAGGTGCTGAACTTCACCGACGATCACTGAAATGAAAATAAAGCACCATAAGATACCCTGATATATCTACCAGGGAAGCTAACACTGGAAATAAAACAAAACAAAACAAACTTATCATAAAAAGTGTTGGAGAAAACCTGCAGCCATAGGAGCTTTTATACATTACAGGTGGAAATATAAATTACTACAACTACAACTGCTTTGGAAAGGAGTGTGACATTATCTGCTGAAGTGGAATACATGCAAACCTTCTAAACCAGTGATTCTACCCCAGATAGCTACGTAAGGCAACGTGTGCATGTGTGAACCAAGAGGTATTTACAGAAATGTTTATGTTGGGATTATTCATAATAGCTAAATGTCCATCAGCAATATAATGGTGCTACATTGGTGCTATGTTCCTGCAATGGAATAGTGCCCAGCACAGAAAATTGCTACAGCAATATGCCACAATGTGGGTGAATCTCAGAAAAATGATAGTGAGCAGAAGCCAGACACTTAAGATCACATTGTTCTATTTCTACAGGGTTTAAAAACAAGCAAAACTAAATTACAGCGTTCAGGGATGCATATTTTGGCATAAAAAATGTAAAGAAAGGCAAAGATGCAATTATCATAAAAGTCAGGACAGGGGATGCATCCAGGAGGAGAAGGTGTGCTATGTGACTAGAGCTCTCAAGGACCTTCTGGAATGTTCTCAGTGCCATAGCTCACCTGGCCATGGCTACATGGCTGTCCACTTTATAATATCTTATCAAATTGTACATGATGTGTTCTGTACATTTCTGTGTGCGTGTCATATTTCAAAATTTTTAAGTATAAGATCTCCTGCAAAAATTGATGCTATTGGCCACTAAGCACTCCATCATTTATTAAACTCTATAAACAAAAGAGAATATACTATAGTTAATAAACACGTGTTTTTTTAAGAGTTATTTATTTATTTTAGAGAGAAAGAGAGTGCATGGAGTAGGGAGAGGTAGAGGGAGAAAGAGAGAGAGTCTAAAGCAGACTCCCCGCTAAGTGCAGAGCCGGACACAGGGACACAGGGCTCCATCTCATGACCCCGAGATCAGGGCCTGAGATCATGACCTGAGCCAAAACCAAGAGTCAGTGACTTAACCGACTGCCCCACCCAGGCGCCCCAGTTAATAAATACTTGTAAAGAGGCTGATCACCAACGGTAGTCAGAGAAATGCAAATGAAATTATGCTCATAAAATAGCAGACTTCCTTGGTGTTCTTCTTCCTGTTCCAGTCATTTTCCCCCCAGTCTCCTCCACCTCTCCTTAAATGTTTTTGAGCCTCAGATTTGAACTTTGTACAATAGGAACTCATTATCTTCCACCTCCAATCTTCTCTCTCTTCCTATGCAACCTCCCACACTGGGTTTGTTCATTAATAAACTTACGGAGTATTAGACTTGAAGTATATTCTCTGACTGTTTTGCTAGACTATTGAAGAAATAAAGATGCATCACACACACTTCCCTTCACCTAGCAATGTACTGAAGGTACCCAATTAAACGAACTCATTCATTCATTATTATATCCTCAGAGTATTTACAATCTAATGGGTCTATTAGCTCATAGTTCGGAGCCCAGCTCCACTACTTGGGCAAGAATTCCCAAGATTTGATTAAATAAATCTCATGTAGGTAGTATGAAATAGACTAAGTCACTTTGAGACCAAATATTACCCTGTGATGTGAGCTTTGGGTTGATCTAGATTGTTGATTCTGTCAAGGGAACATAGAAATCATGAGGCCCTCCCTCCCTCCGTCCCTCCCTGCTGAACTACCCAAGATAGGAAGTGACTCTCCACTTTTATATGATCTTAGTATTCTGATCAGCCAACAGGTATTTATTAACAGGCTCCGGAGCCAGCCTGCCTGAGTGTGAGTTCCAACACCGCCGTTCACCAGCCAGTGACTAAATCCTCCCCCTCCGTGCCTCATCTCTGGCTCCTCCTCTCGCACGGACAGTCTCAGCAGCTGCAGTGGTGAAAACCCAAGGGCTGAACAGGCTCCTGTGTACAAAGTTCCTACACCCACGCCTGACACGGAATCACTGATGGTGAAACGTGAGCTATCAATCGTCACCCAGCAAATATATATTAAGTACCTGCTACTTGATAGGCACTAGGAATACATTAATGAACAAAACGAATAGGATTGCTACCATCCTGAAGTTTCCAGTACAAAAGAACAAGGCAATAAACAAGCAAACAAAATATATTCCTGAATAAATTACTGGTTTTGGTTTCGGTTTTGGTTTTGGTTTTAGTTGGGGAGAAGTTTCGTTTCTCTAGGCGTCATGTGACCACCTTCCTTCTCCATCACCCGTGGGAGTATGTGAACCGGCAACCAGAGGGGACGTCCCCCAAAGATACTATGGCCCCCAGTCTGGCGCTCAGAGTTAGAAATGACTCTGAAAAGCAGGCAAATAGCTTCCAAGTTCTGTTTGGAAGCGAAGCTAATGCTACCCAATCCTACCTTTTCAATCCCACGTTTGTATTTTTTCTCTGTTTTTGTGAACAACACACACATGGAAGACAGGAGAGAAAGATGGAAAGATGTTTCTGAGAGAGACAGGGAGAATGACAGAAAGGAAGAGAGCCAGCTGTCCAGAGTTGAGCCAGAATATTCATAGCATAGATTTGTTTTAATTTCTAAAACTGAATCTTAATTACTTTAACATATATACCTCATTCTTCCTTTAAAGGAAATCAAGTCAAACTACAATGTCTGTACAGATATGCTGGTGAAATAAAAATGTTACTGTTTTTAAGACAATAAATACTTCAGCAGAAGAAAAAAAGAAGAAGAAGAAGAAACAATGTAAATGTGAAAACCAGCAGGGGGCTTTGATTATCTTGGGTCTCCAGGATCCTTTCTTCACTGGGTGCATTGTAGAAAGAAAAGGAACATTCTCTCCCTCTGGTCATTTATTATTTATTTTTATGCTTTAATTATTTGTGGAAATTCCTGACAGTTTCTTCTTCAGCTGGTTCTACCGACAGTCAAGTTCGCACATTAAGGAGAAGGAAGACGACCGACTGGGGAGGAGAAAACCTAGCCAGCCGCCGAGTGGCTATGAAGTGCCCGGCTGCAAATTTAGAAATCATTTGATTTAAGAAGGGTGATAGAGAAGAAAAGAAAAACGATGATGCTAATGATACAGTTTAACCCCTTTTCTAAATGTTGTGAGAGTACTTTCTCTCACTGCGCAACTCGGAACTGTTCTTTTACTTTGCTCCAAGGGCCACGTCCCCGCTGGCCGGCTGTGACGACAGGGGACACTTGGGCCTCCCTGGATAGAGACAGCACGTGGTTCTAGAGCAAGGACACCGCCGTGGGGTAATAATGATTCGGGAAAGTGAATCTCGTAGCATAAGGGATTATTGGGGTCCGTTCATTCATTCCCACACTCCTTCATTCATTCACAAATATGTAGAGTGCCAAGCACTCAGTTAAGGATTAGATTAGGAGACTATTTAAGTAATCTGTTTTGAAAGAGTGTACATTTGAACCAGAAGAATGGCTCTACGACCTTCCTCGTTCTGGTAAATGTATTTGTTTCTATCAGAAAGCGTATTTGTGTGTGTTTGTTTGTTTTGATGCTGGCTTTAGTTTTGATTTATTAGAGTGGTTTCTATCCTTGTTTTCTCTCTGTGCATTTGTTTACTTGTTTCTTTGTTTCTCAGGTATGATTGATGATGTTCACCTATCCATATACAGAGACTCATCCTTTCATCTTAAAGATCAATAGAACTCATTTGAGTCTTTGGGTGTTCAAGGTAAGACATATTTTGAAGACCTCATCAAAGATTTTATGCTTTTGTTGTTATTTCTAGCACCCAAATGATAGCTACTATTCCTGGAGGCCTATACTGTTCCTGACTGTTCTGGCCACTAGGTACTTTAAAGCCGGGATCGTTACTCCTTATAACAGAATTAAAAAGGGATTATTGTTATTCCCATTTGACAGATTTAAAAATTGAGGCTCAGTGAGATTAACAATCACTCCCTCACTAGTTAACCGCGGGGCAGGGTCTTAACATGTCGGGCTCAAAAGAGCATCTTCTTCAGAGTTTTACGTATTTTGTTCTTCCTTTCATAAAAACTTGACCTTAAGCACAATCGCAATTACAATTCCTCTAAATGTATACCGAAATGGGAAACGGCTCTTGGTTTTGCCTTCTTTCATAGCAGCTCCCGGGAGGGTTTATTCCAGCAGCTTCAGACAGTACCATGAGCACACGAGACGGGCATTATCTGCTCCCTGCGCGCATGCCCCAGGACCCCGAGTTTCCTCATTGCCTTGCATATCACACTCTTTTCTTTGAAGGGAATCCCATTTTCCCACCTGCATCCATCATTCATCTGTCATCCCATTCCACTGGTGAGGTTTTTAACTAGATGGGTTTTTTTTTTTCTTTCTTTCTTGGCTAACCTTGTCTCTCAAGGTCTTTGCTGTGACTACAGTTTTAAAGCTCAGCTCATTTTCTTGCCCCCAGTTCGCCCCCTTGGGAGTAGCAATTAACACAGGCACCTGTTTTGTTGGGGTTTGCTTTTTACATATTAAAGGGCAGAGGCAACCTGCTTGGGCTGGTCTGCGCTTCCTTTTGATCTCACGGAAGCCACACAACAGTACCCACCTGCACAACCCCGAGCAGAGCAATTTAGGAATGGTGCACGGAGGAAGCGCGGAGGTGCTATGGCTCGGGTTTGAAGAGGGACTCATACAGTAGGAGCACGACCCCCTTCTCAAACACCTCTAGGAGCAGCACAGGTACTGTGCCGGGATCTCACCTCCCTCTTCTGATGCAGCGGATGAAAGTGCCTCTGAAGACGGCAAAGACCTGCGCTATCACAAAGCCCAGCATTTCCCATTGTGTTTGAACTGAGGATATTGCTCTTTCCGTTTTGCTAAGATTACACAAAAATGTAATTACCACGACACTATTCACCTGGGAACTTAAGAAATGAATGCTAATGCCGCTGCGTTGGGGGAGGAAGGCTTCCCGACGCTGCAGACACGTTCTCCCTGCATCCAGGATTCCGCCTCTGTTGGCTAGAATCGAGCCAGCCAGCGTGGGAAAGGGCTGTGCCGCTTGCCCGGCTCTAGAACCCCATAGCTGCTCCCTATGGATGCACGCGTGTGTGTTTATTTTACAGGGTGGGTTTTCGTGGACTCAGTGTTCTCCTTTCTACTTTTTGCCTATTCAGTCTGCCAGAATCCTTGTGAATACCCATGTATTTTCTGTAAATAACATTTGGTTTAGGGCTAGGTTTCTTTTAAAATAGAAGTTGAATCAATGTGAGTTTGTGTCCCAAATGAGAACTTAAAATTTTTATTCGTATCTCCCACTTCCTATTGAGGCTCCATGCCTCAGGCATTTCTTAAATGCTTCAGGCATACAAGAGAAATCGTGTTTTTGTTTGTTGGTTGTGTTTTTTAGTGAAGAAATATAATTACACTATGTATAACTCTGACTTTTACCTCAATACCCACATCTACACATGGGAAAGTTATGTGTCTTAGAAAAAATCAAGACTTTTATGTGGTTTGTTCTAAAACAAAAACAAAAACAAAACTTGTACTTGAGATTGGCAAGAGAGACAATGGGAATAGAGAATGAGGGGAAAAAGAAAAAGTGGGAATGGTATGAATTTTTTAACAAATATTAGAGATGATGTCTAGAAAGGAAAGAACATAGAACCAGGCACACGAGTTCTAGTTAGGAAGAGAAAGAAGAGAGAAGTATTGCCATCACCTCCACCTTCATCAATCATTGTGTATCCAAATTATAAGGCCCTTGAAGATATAGTATTTCACTGCATTTGAGGCTAATGACAGCACCGTGTAGCTAGTTAGGGGAGGTGGTGATAGTATTATAGGTAATGTGGGTTGAGGTCAACAAAACCTCTATCGAGCACCAACTATGTACCAGGCATCATGCTAGGTGCTGGAGAGTCAATGTTGAGAGGAAAAATGCCCAGTTCTGGGTTGTGAAGGCAGTTTGAAAAATATATGTCCCCAGTCTCACTCAAACCACAGCAAGGAGTTTTTTTCTATAAACAGATGTAAGACAAAAACACAGGGACCTAGAGAGAAGAGACGAGCAGTACAACTGGGGAAGCCAGGGAGAATGTAGACCAGCAGCCAGTGACCTAGAAGACAGCCAGCCAAGTCCCTACCTGACAGTGGGCAACTAAGAACAAGCCAACATACATAAGGTCCTCCAAGTGTCCATTGATTTTTCAAATGGAGCATGAACACACATATTCACAGGCTTGACAGATGAGAGAGAGAAGACTTCTCTTTGTCTACAGAACAAAGAAGCGTCCTGGCCCTGGAGTGGAGCTTGCAGCTTCCAGAGTCGCTGCTGAAGCCACCTGAGGTCTCATTGTTCTTTAGTGAGCTGAACCAGTCCCATTGGACCAACTCCCTGCCTGGGCCTGGAAATGGGAAGGAAAGGGAGCCCAAAAGAGCAAAGAATCTGTCGCTCCTTTTGAAGATCGCCAAAAGCTTTAGAGAAATGGTTAGATCCTTCTTACAAAACAGCCACCACCACCAAGAGACTGGAATTTTCCTCTCTGGAGGGAGCAGGGGGTCTCTGTCAGAGTGCAGCAGATGGAGGCCATACTGGGAAGAGAGGAATTAAGTGTCTGTCTAAATGCTGGACACTAAATGAAGAAGCCGCAGCCCTCTTCCTCTGCTGGGTTGCTAGATCCTTTGCCTCTAGACTTTTACTCTCTAAGCAGAAAAGAGAAGGTTACTTCTCTGGAGGTTCTAACCAACTCCCCTCCCACCCCACAGAACGACGAAAAGCTATTGATGCTGTGAATTCTTCAAGCAGTGTCTCACCCACATTATCTAGCAATAAAGCTCAAAGTCAGATAGCTCTCCTCATGTGCTCAGGGTTTCCAGACAGCTCATTGATGCTCCATTCTTAATCATGAGCAGACAGTCAATAACCAGATAGCTGAAAGAAACTTCTAATTTGGAGGCTAGAAAACGAAAACAAACAAAAAGAAAAGTAAACAACCAAAAATCTACTTGGAAAAAACAGAAACTCTGCAGGGAGAAAAATGCCAAGAATAATAATAACAACTATTATTAATACCCTTTGAGAGATTAGAGAATATATTTTATCCTTGAAACAAGAAGTGGATGCTATAAGAAAGAATGGGGGGGGGTTAGAATTTAACAATATCACAGCAAAAAAAAAAAACAAAACAAAGACCCCCCAAAACTCAACAGAGAGCTGAAAGAAAATGTTGGAGTAATTGTCACAAAAGTAAATTGAAAACTTCAAGGAGATTGAAAACAGGAGACAAAAGCTATGAATATTATTTTAAGAGATCTAATATTCAAATAATTGGCTTTCAGAATGAGATACAAGGAAAATTGGAGAGAAATAGCATCAAAGAAAAAATGCAGGAAAATTTTTCCACAAGTGCAAACCATGTACTTGCGGAGTGAAAAGGCCCATGGAGGGCCCAACAAAATAAGATGAAAATAGATCCAGACCAAGGCAAATCCCTGTAAAATTGCAGAACTTTGCGAACAAAGAGAAGGTCCTTCAAACCTATCAAAGGAAAAATCAGGACACATATAAAGGAATAGTAATTGGCTGGCATACTGGAAGTAAGAAAACAGTAGAGTAATACCTTCAAAAGTCTGAAGTAAAGTGATTTCTAACATAAATTCTATGCCTACCCAACTATTCAATCAAGTCTCAGGGTATAATAAAAGCATTTTTAGATGTGCAATATGGAAAGAAAAATGCACCCCCTTTGCAAAGAGTGAAAACTGTCACAAAATATGGGAAGAAAAAGAGATCAGAAACAGAGAGAGAGAGAATCTAAAACAGGATAGAAAGAAAGGATATCTGTAGTGAAGGGAGAAGCCACAGAAACCCACTCATTCACACCACCCTAGTGCCATTCAGGAGACAGGAAATGGGGGCTGTCACCACACTGTTATATCTTGCTATCTTTTTAATCTGACTACTGAATAATATGCTATTTTGAACCAGGGAGTAAAACCAAGAAGGTGAAAGACAGAAGTCTAAGAAACAGGCAAAGAAACTCAGAAGGAAAGTAAAGGGAGTTCCAGGTATCAAAGAAAAATATAAAAGAAAAAATACAAAATATTATCTGGGTAGTTCAGATGAAAGAATCTCTCAAAGAAGGATTTCTCTAAAAAAAAAATGTAACTATAAGTGTCCTAATATTAAAGGAAATGATGCTTAGAAGCTAATAAAAAGTAAGGGAAGAATAATTACAAATGGAAAAATTATTAACCTTAGTAACAATAAAAAAAATTAGAAAGGAAACATAATCATGTCACCACGCTCATTTGTGAATAATATTTGCATAGACATAATAATGAATAATAAACAATGGATAATGATTTAATCAAAATTATAATAGTACTATATGGGGAAGATGGGAAAGCAGGGTGGCTAGTCTGAGAAAATTAAGTCTAGGATTCCACAGGAAATATGTAAAACAAAGATAGATGCACGTTATTTAGAAATACGAGGGTGTGTAAATGCCAACAGAAACAGCTGAAAAAGACAGAACCAGCTGCCGGTCAGAAGGGGTCTGGGTGATGATATGGCACGATGCGTGGGGAACCCCTGTACTTTATTGGGAACTTCATAGTATTAGTTAGCTTTTTAAACCACGTGTATATATTACGTGGATGAAAATGTTGTCAATCATTAAATGTCTAGCTTAATCACCATTATATCTCCAGCACCCAGCACAGTGACTGGCAGGAAGCAGGCCTTTCCTAAGTATTTGCCGAAAATGAAGACAATTGCAAGTCCTAGTCCTACCCTAGAGGAGCCTCCATCAGAAGAAATGAATCCCATGGAGAAAAATTCACAACACGAGGCACAGCTGTATCCGCCTCCTCTGGGAACCATCAGGACGGCTGAGTAGAGCTGAACCACTTCCTTACCCCCCTCGAGTTTCCGAGGCTATGGAAGCAGCCACTTTAATAAACAGGTAAGAAGTGGTCGCAGTCATGGTGGGGGCAGGAATGCGTATCATCGTAACATTGACCAGCATTATGTGTCCTGCCCATCATCATACTATTAAAAACCACAGTGTGTGAAGAAATGCCCTAGATTTCTCTAGGAGGGTAGAATACGTGGGAAGGAGTGGAGCTTTGAAGCAAGACAGACCTGCGTTACCATGGGAAAGTCATTTAACCTCTTTTTGCTCATTTTTTCAACTTTGGGATGAGAATAATAGCACCAGCCTTGCAGGAAGTTCTAAAAGAGAACCTCTGCGGAAACACCTTGGTGTGGAGCAAGAATTCGGGGTTGGGGAGCTATTATCACTCTGGTTAGATCGGGATGAAAGTTCGCCGAGATTGAGGATGTCGTCTGTGTTGTTCTCCAGGACCTAGAACGGTGCCTGGCACATAGCTGCAGGGCAAAGAATATTTGCTGGATGAATGGATGAACTATCCTTTCAAAAGGAACAGCATTGGTTTGGGGACTGGCCTCTAGTGGACGTGGCTCAGCTGCTACCATTTAACACACCATCTTAGGTAAACAAAGTTTGGGGAGAATCAATTTTCCTCCAAGAATCACACGAGCTGCCTGCAGAGAAACACCTCGTCCTATCACAGAACGACTCACTTCGAACATTCCCACTTTGAGGGCCTCTGACTAGCAGCGTGGTAGGTGCTGAGTCTGTAACGAAGAGCTCATAAAACTGCCATCGCACACATGTCCCCATGTGTCCTGGTGTTCCGTTGTTCCGTTTGGTTCCATTTGCCCTCCAACGATGTCTCCACGAACTTTAATGACAATCCTCTCTTATTAGAAAGATTTTTCTTATCCTTAATATGTTTTCTTTCTTATTATCAATGTTAAGATACACATTGACTTACACAATTAGGCAACCCAAGCATGTTGTCGCTCTAACAGGCATGCGTCCCCGCATCTCCTCCTCCTGTGGCAGGTGTCAGGTGGCAGGAGAGCTTCCTTTTTGACGAGGAAACCATTCAAGATGCTTAGGCACCTTTAAAAGAGTGCAAAGCATTTTTCTCTGAACAGTTGCTTTATTACCCTACCCACAAAATCAGATTATAATAAAGAAAAGACGAAAGCAGCTTAGCTACTTTCCTAACTCTTTTTTTTTTTTATCCCCCTCTGTATTCCTTCCTTTTAAATGTATCCTTTCTGCTGTCCATGACCATCTGGAGAACATAAACAACCATTTTAGAACCCAGATGCCCAGCCACGGAGAATTCCCTAATTGAGTTATGCCGCAGTCAGCTGCGCAGAACCACACCCACAGCCTTGGCAGGCCCCCCGGCCCTGCTGCAGAAACTCACAGAGATTCTGAGGTTTCCAACTGGGAGGTGTGCTGCTTCAGGAAATATCTGTTCTGCTCTCCCTCCAATTTCCCATTTGCTGGCATTTTTCATTGATCTTAGAAAACACATGGCCAGCATCTGTCTGTGAATAACTATTTGTCATTGTGTAAAACATCGATGAAACGTTCTGCTTATAGAGATTTCTGCAAAACAAAACACAGACTATGCCTTTTTGGTGGAACTGTTTTTCTGAGCCAAGTTGTGAAGCAACTGCCATGATATGAGGGTGGAGATAGGTATCTTGATCTCACCCAGAGTAGAAATGTCCTTCATAAATAAACCTAAATACGGAAATAATTATTTCTAGCTTGTGGTTGTTGTTGTTGTTGTTGTTCCCAGAGAGAATTCTTAAGCACTGTGTCATTAAATTCTCACTCTAACCCTCAGATCTGGGCCTTATTATCCCATTTTAGTGTTGAAGAAACTGAGGTCTAGGGAGGTTAAGAGAATGAGTCTATTATTAATATATTCTAAATCCAAATATATAATTCACTATTTTAATTTTATTTTTTTAGAAGATTTTATTTATTTACTTGACACAGAGAGAGAGAGTGTGTGAGCACAAGCAGGGGGAGTGGCAGGCAGAGGGAGTGAGAGCAGCAGACTCCTGGCTGAGCAAGGAGCCCGATGCGGGGCTTGATCCCAGGACCCCGGGATCATGACCTGAGCTGAAGGCAGATGCTTAGCTGACTGAGTCATCCAGGCGCCCCTAATTCACTATTTTTAAATTAAAGCCACACACTTTTAATCATTTGTTTCTTTTCTATTCATACATCTATTCATTCAACAAGCATATTCCATAGAATGATGTTAATAGAATCAAATTTCACAGTGAAGCTTTCCGATGTTTATAATCACATTAGGTAAATTCTCAGGGTATTTTATGTATGACCAATTTTGAGGGAAAAGATGAAGAGAAATAATAGCAATTACATCATTTAATGATAATTTAGAAATAGAATTTTCTTACCAAGATCCAAGGAAATGTCTTATTCAAGCAGGTATACATCCCAGCATTGCTCACAAATATTTCTTCTTTCAGCTCATTCAATAAGCATTGTCAGTCTTAACAGGTGTTGGTTGCTGGTTCTTGATGCCCCTATGAGAAAGAGAATCATCTGTCCCTTGCCTATGAGGACTCGTTGGAGTTGAACTGTGATAATAACAAATACAGATTGGGTCTTCGTCCACTGTAGCTGGCACATAGCTCCTAAGGCCCTAGTCATTTCCAATATAAGAACAATAAGGGCATCTTTTGTTGTCATATTTGGTCTTTTGTCATCAGTTCCTGAAATAGCTGCAGAGCCAGCAAGGTGAAAGGAGTGTCTCGTTATTCACACCGAACCCCTTTCAAACACACCTCGTTTGTGTTAATAAGGTGACTTTTGCAAATCTCCTAAGGATGGGAGCTGCTTTGCCAGGGGGACCAACCATGATTAGAAGACTGGGACTCTCAGTCCCACCCCAACCCCCACGCCCTCCCACTGCTCCTCTCCTCCCATCCTTCCCAACTCAGAGGCTGGGAAGAGGAGCTGGAGATGGAACCAATTGCCAATGACCTATGATTTCATTAACCATACCTATGTGGTGGAGCCTCCATAAAAACCCAAAAGGAAGAGATTTGGAGAGCTTATGGGTTGGTGACCATGTGAAGGTTCTAGGAGAGTAGTGCGCCCAGAGAGGGCATGGAAGCTGAGTGCGTCTCCCCACATTCCCTGTCCCATACATCTCTTCCATCCACTATTCCTGAAGTATATCCCTTTATCATGAACCCCTAATCTAGAAAGTAAGGGTTTTTTTTTTAAGATTTATTTATTTGAAAGAGGGGGAGAGAGGAGGGAGAGAGAGCGAGCAAGGGGAGGGGAGCAAGAAGAGAGAGAACCCAGAAGCAGACTCCTGCCAAGTGCAGAGCCCAATGTGGGGCTCACTCCCATGACCCTGAGATCATGGCCTGAGCCGAAATCAAGAGTTGGGTGCTTAATCGACTGAGCCATGCAGGCAACCCTACTAAGCACATTTTTCCCCTGAGTTCTGTGAGTTGCTCTAACAAATTATTTGAACCTGAGGTTATAGCATGTTGGTCAGAAGCACAGGTGACAACTTGCATTGGCCTCTGAAGTGTGGGGAGGTGTGAGAGTATTTAAAAATTCAAGAGTTTATTTGGACAAAAATCAATCCCAACTGGGCAGTGCCAAACCTGAAGTGGTTAGAAGCACTCACCAACAGGAGCTAGAGGGAAGGCTTACACAGAGAAGGTGTGGAAGCAAAGAAAGGGAATTATTTGATTGGCTATAGCTTACAGCTTAGTGGGCTGCTGGTGATTGGTTGTCCTTAGGTTTCAATTTCATAACCTTGAGGCATTTACAGGCTTAGATGTTGATTTGCTTTCACAGGCCATGACACCATTAGGCCTCTTTATTTAATCAGTTTAATGGGGAGAGGCGGCAGTCCTGTTGGACTGAGCCCTTACCTGTGGGATCTGATTCTCATCGGCAGGGACACAGCGTCAGATCTGAGCTAAGGGGCAGGACACTATGTCAGTGTCTGCTGAGAATCAAGCGGTGGTGTTGGAAAACATACTGGGCTAGAATAAGAGACAGACAGGCAAGAAGTCTGGGACACACACCCTGTAAATCCTGCAACAAAGTGTCAGCGACCAGCAGGGGAAGCAGCCACCTGCCTATGCGATAGGGACAGCTTCACAGATGAGGTAAGACCCGAATGGCTTCTTAACGGGTGGTTAAAAGTTCTGCACACTAAGAAAAGTCAAAAGAGCTTCAAGGATAGAAAAGGGTATGTACAAAGGTGCAGAGACACAGAGGAACCTAGCGTTTGTGGCAGGGTGAGAAGTCTGGTTGGAGCAAAGGTGCTGGGGGCGGGGGGATTCTGACAGATTAGGTTGGATGAATCACCTGGAGGTTATGTTCTATGCTGTGCTGGCTAGACAGTCCTAGGCAAAACAGAGAGCCACCCAAAGGTTAAAACAGAGCAGTGCCACAGTCAGATGCATTGTTCCAGAGCTGTAACCCGATGCGACAGTGAGGCAAAGAAAAGATAGAAACGGGGAAGCAGGTGGAAACAGAGAAACTACGTGGACGGAAGGTATGGCTTTGGCAGTCGTCATGGAATAAGTAAAGAAAGAAGGTGTTACTAGTCATTTCCCCTGGTTATTTATTGTGGTCTGTAAAGTCACTGTGACTATGAAATTAGCAAATACTGAGACATTGCTCCTAGGGGAGACACATGGTTAGGTTCCTTCAAGCCTCTTGTCATAACATTTTTGTCAACCGACCAATACGTAACCTTGTTTTATGTATGTGTCTGGTAGAGACACCTTTTTTAACATATCCTGATGATTTATGAACATTGAGCAGCCAACAGCACTATGCCTCATGCCTGAATGAAGCTTATCTAACACACGTATTTTCTCCGTGAAGCACATCACAGCCTTCTTGTGCTAGAAATATTAGAACTTCAGCACTCAGTACTGTGTTTGGGGCTATTATAAACAGAGAAATAAAAAAAAAAAAAACACAAAAATACCAAAAGCATGGCACTAAATAGACTGTGGAAAGGACACTTGCCTGCGGTACGAGCACTGAAACAGGAATGCAGCACATCACCTTGCTGCGCCCCAACTGGAAACCTAGGCAGGCACGCGGGTAACTCACAGTTTTGCCACCCCGCGGTGCACGTCTCTGATTAACCCTGAAAGCACCGCAAGTATGTATTCAGGTGCTATACATAAATTTTAGCAGGAAGGTGAATTTGCAAATGTGAAATCAGTGAATAATCAACTGTACTTTAAATCACTCAAGAGGATAAGAGAGCCGAAGTGTAACCAAAGAACTTGGGAGGACAGGAAGGGGGACCAGGTGACAAATGCCCAGGAACAGGTAGAATGGGAAAATACCAGAGTTTTAGAGACCATGGGGAGGGAGAGACTTGAGAAGTAGGGTGTGTTCAACAATTGTACAGGACTACAAACTGTATAATAGGGCTAGAAAATGGGATTAGAATGTGTCTCTTCTACCATGGTGACCTAGTGGGGGGGGGGTTTCAGTTGAGTGGACAGTGGCAGCCAAGGTGACGGGATCCCTGCTTGATGCTGGTTATAGAAAGAGTGGTAAGACATCCATGCTCTCAACAGGGTTTCCGACTCTGGAGAAACCAGGCACGTATGAAGAATCATTCACTTATCAACAAATATTCATTGAGCATCACTATGTGCCGGAAATAATTTAAGCGCTGGGAACGGACAAATATGCAAAGTAGGCAAACCCTTGCCTGCATAGAGCCCCCATTCCAGTGTGGAAGACATTCAATAGAGGAGCAAATAGATGATAATCTACTGTCGAATGCTGAAAGTGCTCTAAAGCAAAAGAGAGCAATGTAAGGGGAGAGATATTAATAGAGCTTGCTATTTTAGCAAAAATGGTGAGGGATGAATGCTGGGCAGAAAATGAAGGCAGTGTGGGAGGGAATCTCACGCAGACCCTGAGGAGGAGCGCAGCGGGTGGAGGGAACCGTGAGCAAGAAAGCCCTCCCTCCTGCAGGAAGTTGCTCCATGTGCTCCGTTAACAGCCAGGACACCGGGGTGGCTAGAGAAAGTGAGCAGAGAAGAACGTGGTAGAATCGATAGTCAAATAGGCTAGAACTACAGTAACTTAGCTCTGGTGGCTATAAGAACATGCCATAGACTGGGTGGCTCAAACAACAGACATTTATTTCTCACAGTTCTGGAGGGTGGAAGTTCAAGATTAAGGTGCCGGCAAATTCAGTTCCTGGTGACCGCCACTTCTTGGCTTGTAGACAACCACTTTTCTCTGTGGCCTCACACGGACTTTCCTCCATGTGTGCAACTGGAGAGAAAAAGATCTCTCTCTCTTTCTCTTTCTCTCTCTGCCTCCCTCTCTCCTTATGAGGGCATTAATCCTTTATGGACTCACCCTCATGACTTTTATCTAAACACAATTACCTCCCAAAGATCCCTCCTCCAAATACCATGACACCGAGGCTAGGGTTTCAGCATATGAATTTGGGGGCGAGGTGGGGCCAAACATTCCATCTATAGCATGTAGCAATCCACAGTAAGGCAAGTGCTAAAGGAGTCTAGGTAATAGAGGAATCACAGAAAGCTGACACACTTGGGAAGTCTTCAGAGAACAAGTCAGACTTGAGCCAGGCTTTCTAAGAAGGAGCTAAGCTATGTGCATGGGAGTGAAAGGGCAAACAACTGGAGTGGGGGAGAGGGGAGATCATGAAGAGAAAAAGCAAAACTGAGAACATGCCTAAAGCCAATCAGCTGGCATGGAACACCAGTGCAGGGTGATTGGGCAGGAAACTTTGGGGATGAGGTAGTCTGAATATGGAAGACCTTGAAAGCCGATCTAATGAGCATCCAGAGTTTTTGGAATCATCCCATATTAGATAACAAGGTGCTTTGGAAAGTTGAAGGTGGCAGCGGCATGTGTCCAGGGTGAATGGAGAGAAGATACTCAGAGGCAGGGAGACAAACAAAGAGATGATTATAGTAGCTCAGTGACAAGCCACTAAGGTCTGTGACTAAGGTCCTGCCCCTGGAGTGGAAAGACAGCTGCTTCCATTATGAAAGGACCACGGCCAAGTTTAAAGATTTGCCAACAGGGACGGATGACTGAAAGGACGGTGGCGTAACTGACATGAAGCCGGAGAACCACTGGAAAGAATCAGCTTAGGGAATGGGTGAGGGCAGCAGTTATTATAATATGAGAAAATTCTAGGACTTGGAGACGGAGGTGCCTACTGCAGGTGAAGGGGCAGGATGGAAATTCAGGAGACAGAGATCCTCAGATAGGGTGAACCTCTGGTCTGATTCACCTGAAATAAAGCCCACCCGGAGCACAGTAACTGAAATCTACAACGAATGCCTGCAACGGAAATCATAANAAGTCCTGAACTTCAGAATGTGATGGGATTTGGTGGAAGTAGAAAGACACAGAAAACCAAAGGAACAATCACAAAGTAGTCGAGACATTTCACAAAATTAGGCTAAGCTCGTTTTAGAAACGAACCAAGCAGATAGGAATTCCCAGTGGAAATGGCAGCTTACAAGTGTAAGCCACACCGGGGTCCACGGAGAACACGTCCCATTCGCCACCTGGCTGCTTAGGACCCACAAGTATGGCGTGAGGAGAGGTCACTTTGGGAAGGGAGGAGGCCTCGAATTCCCTGGAACAGGTGAAAGGGGTGAATTTTTCTTGAGAAGGGAGTCTCTAAATAGCATCAGAAGAACTGTAAGCAGTCTGCCCCGCCTCCCCCCATGAACGCAGGGAGAATTCTACATAGCTCTTACACAGCTTTATTTAGGACTGGAGGGGAGCCAACTGTCTATTGTTCAAGTTCACATTTTAGCTGATGATGGAAATTCACACATTCTGTACGAGGCCATCCTGAGGAGCAGTCCTCAGTGTGGGACTTTGGCAAAAATACTACATTCTAGGACAAACATGCTTTCCAGAGAGGCAAAGATTTTTAAAAACAAACAAACAAATCAGCCAGCCAGAAAATGGATCTTTGTTTTAAGTGTTTACCACAGGGAAGATGTCTGCTGAAAAGTTTGAGAGTAGCGATAAGCATCATTTCCCCCATTAATTATTTAGTTAGATTAAAAGAGAAAACCCACCACACTGTCTTGGCATTTTCCTGTGATTATAGGAGGGGCCCCACCTTGCTCTCCATAAGCTTCGATTTCTTTAAAACCTCAGAATATTGAAAAGAAAAAGAGAAATCTCCACTATCAAAGGGTACTAAAACATCTTGAAATCCAACACGAATTTGGGAAGGAAAAAGTAATAGCTATGTGACCCTTCACAGGTGCTTAACCTCACCTGACTTTGTAAAATAAGGCTCGCATTACCTCCAGGGGTATGGCCAAGATAAATAAAATGTTGTGCACTGTTATCTCCCTAGGGAAACCATCCCTCCCCATCTCATGTACAGTAGATGGCTAGCCACTGTATAAATCACCGGTTCAAGTCTGTACCGAGCATTTATTACTATTATTGTTTATTATCTTTGCTGACTTACCTGTTTAATATCTACGTCATCTGAGCAGACCATAATCTCCAAGAGAACAATGATTTTGTCTTTTCACTGCTCTATCCCTAGGACCTACAACAGTGCCTGGCACAGAGTAAGTGATCAATAAATACCCAATGACTAAATGAAAATGGGTTGTTCATTAAATACTGGTTCTCTTCTTCCCCCTGGCCCCATTCCAAACTCACATGGAAAATATATGGTTTATATACATAAAAACAGATCTAACCTTTCAAATGGAATCATTACATAACCGGGAAACACAGAGGAGGATCCAGGAGCTGTTGCCCTCACCGCCAACATTGAATTTACTGTCTTCCATTTGCCTTGTATATGGTTTGAGTTGCTGGAGCAACTCCTCCTCTCTTTATATGAAATGAGATAATACATGCACCCAGCTTGATTTGCATCCGTAAAACAGGTACTGAATATATGTTAATTTCCTTTCCTTTCAGTTGTATGTACTTCCGTTGCTCATAATATATTTTTTATTAGAAATCAGAAGCTTATAAGAAAAACACTCAGAGGAATCTCAAAAACTCTGATTCCCACAAAAACTAAATACGAAAAAAGAGCCAGAACATTCCAGTTGACTTCAGGGCTGCTGCCTGATTTTATTAAGCATGATCTGATTTCTCTGAGTTCCTGGAAAAGTGCTATTGTCATAGGACTTCTAATATTCTTTAGTTCCTTCTAAGAAAAGCTCAGTAGAATTCTACCATAGATTTTTTTAAAGTAAATCTTTGAGATGACAGTCAAATGGTATTGAATTCAAAATGCTCTAATCTTTCCCCAAACTCTGTTTTGTGTGTGTGTGTGTGTGTGTTTTGGGGAGGGGGTATAAAACCTTAGACTCCCAATTCAGTGTATAAAATTTCCCAGCACTTCATTCTGTGAGGATATTTTTACTAAAACTCATTAGCTTTTTAAATATTATACTTGTTCTAATTTTCATGCAACATACTGAACTATGAGCCAGTTCAAATAAGATTTAAAATAGGACTCCATTTTCTTTGCACATAACTACTCTTAATTGCATAGAACAAATTTTACTGCCTTTGCCCAATTAAGAAAAAAGGTGGAAAGGATAATTAAAAATAAATCAAAACAATCAAATGTTACATTTGTAATTTCCCTGTACATGGTGTTTGGGGTTCAGTTTCATTTTGTTTTGTTCTTGTTTTTTTTTTTTTTTTAAGATTTTATTTATTTATTTGACAGAGAGAGAGACAGCCAGAGAGAGAGGGAACACAAGCAGGGGGAGTGGGAGAGGAAGAAGCAGGCTCCCAGTGGAAGAGCCTGACGTGGGGCTCGATCCCAGAACTCTGGGATCACGCCCTGAGCTGAAGGCAGACGCTTAACAACTGAGCCACCCAGGCGCCCCTGTTTTGTTCTTGTTTTTAATTCAGGGTTGGAGGAATTGTGAATTTAAAGGAATATTCTCAGTTTGAAAAATGTTACACAGGTTTCTCCAGAGAAGAGAGACTGGTTTGTCTCAGAGAATGAGCCCTGCACACCGGGAGAAGAGGAAATCTGCTTCTCTTTTCAGCTCAATTTATAAGTAGCTGGGGTTGTTTCCTCAGCTATAAAAGGAATTATGTCGACAATCACAAGATTGCCTGTATTTTCTAAATGCTACGAGTCTACGTATAAGCATTTTTAGTTAGCCTCAGTTGGAACTATAATTTTGATCTGTAACAAATTCTTCTATGGGATTATTACTTTGGGTCATTTCAGTATTGAGAAATGTAGTTTGAAACCTATCAGCCATTAAGACTTTGGAGTACTACCAGAATTAAGACTGTTTCCTTTAAACAAAATTAATTCTGCTTTTCTATTAAAGAATAATTCGAGACTGAGAGAGCTGAGAATTCACTTATTAGTTAACCACTACCAATAGTTTTATATGCTGTTTTGGGTCTTTACCTTTCTACTACTAAAATTACTTTCCCATGTCAATAAAACTTCTTCACAATATTTTTGAATGATGGTTTAAAGTTTTTATGGACTCTCCCTTTTCCAACTCTAAGTATTTAGAATGATTCTCCTTTTAAAATCTTATAAACAATACAGCAAAGAACATCTTTCCCACAAATTTTTATTTTGCATTTCCATATATTTCCATGTAACGACATGCGTGAGGGGCAGTTACAGAGTCTTATGTGAAGTTCTATTTTCACTACTTCTCTTTGGAAAGAATATAATTAATAACATATTAGAAACAGAAAAATGACAGTATGAATTACAAATAGATTTCTCTAGTGTAATAATTATTCGGAGGAGGACCCATCACACATAGGACATATTTGTATCTCAGCCTTGTGCTTCACTCAGATGCCAAAGGATATAACCCAGCCCGCCCCCTTGTCCATTTTATTCTCTCTGGATTTTTCGAGATGACAAAATAAGTCTTGGATCAAAACATTATATTTTTGAATGAATTATGTTCTGAGCAGAGTCAATGACACCCCCTCCCACAAATGTACTGGATTCCACAGCTACGTAAAAATATTTTTTGAATATATATATCCACTGAATAAATGCCCTGAATAAATTAAATTAAGCTGGAAGCAAATACTACAGAGGCCCTAGTGTACTTTTTATAAGTGGTTACATATGTATGTCCCTGCTTCATAGTTAATATTCAGGAAGGATCTGATGACGTTTATTCACAAAACAATTGCACAAAGTAATAATTACATGTTAAGAAAGAACTTTTACACAATTCCTAATTGTTGATAAACATATACTAGAAATCTCCTTGAAGAAGGATATAATAAGCAAGACACCCAAAAGACCCAGAGGTTACCTACATATAGCTAGTATTTTCCATTCGATGGATAAGCCTTTCAGGTTTTGCTTGGCCGTATATCTGAATACTACTGTGTGACCATCAATAACATCAGTAATCGTTTCAAAAAATAAAATGTCAGAACTCATATTTTATCATCTCTTTCTGAACCTCCCCCTTTCTACTGAAATTGCAATTCACTTTTTTACACCAAAGGTTTTTTTCTGATAAGAAAAGGAGTAAACCCAAATTTAAAAATTTGTTAAGTTGTAGAAATGCATAAAGAAGAAAAGAATGGGTCACCCACAATGACACTGCATGGGGATATGCTTATAAACATTGTTTCATAATTACTTCTTGTCTCTTTTCCTCCTGGTTTCTTCTTTTGCTATCTATATGGCAGCATATCTTCTGATTTCTTTCCTATCTATTCTTCATTTAATATTTATAATCACACAGTACATACAATCTTGTGTGCTGCATGTTGCTTAACGTTACTGATTATTAAAAGCATTTTCATGTCATTAAAGCACTCTTCATTTTTAATTACTACATAAATATTCCATTGTGCAACTGTACCATAATTTACTTCCTCCAATCCAGGATATGTAAGGAGATTTTATTTTTCACTGCATAAGTAATGCTGCAATAAACAGTCTTGCTTCCAATTTTTTCTTTTGCAATTCTTATTATTTCCTAATGATAGATTCCTATAAGTGGAATTAATGGTCATAAGATATAAATGTTTTAAGGCTTCTCAAACAAACTGTGGTAGCTACTAATTTACCTGATTAAATTTTAATGAAAATATTGATTATAAAATCTATACTAAAAATAAAAAATAGTAAATGTTAACGGATATCATTTAGTAGTTTGTGCATTAAGGAATCCCTAGATATCAAATTTACAGAAAATTTCAAATCTTCATCCAGGTTGCATCCCGATAAACTACCTTGTGTGGGGCAGCTTTCACCTTAAACAGGAGATTTCATGCCCATGGATGGCCCAGGTTGACATAATATGTCCAATACACAAGTTGGTTGCTTAGAATCCCTTGAAAAATTAGGAAAAAATAAAGAACAAAGTCTTGTCATTTCTCATCATTAAATTATTGTGTTTTTATGAAGGCATGCTTACCATTTTGAAAAGATATATTAGACACATTCAATCTTAAGTCAATTGTTTCAAGATCTTTTTTAAAAAAAACTTCTGGTTTTCTTGTGTTTTTCCTCAAGCAGCACGGAGCTGAGCACAGAGGACAGAACAGGAGGGTAGTTCTGTGGAGAAGCGGGGGGAGGGCACGTTAAACAGTGGTGCAAAGTTATAAGAGTCATCTGACTATTGAGTCAAGTCCTAACACAAGTTTATACAAATAGATCCCTCTCTATTCCTTTAAGAACACAAAATTATGCTCATCCCTAAAATTTTATTCTGTGAAGAAATACCTTTTTTGACTTAAAGATGACCTATTTTAGAATGGCTCATCTTCTCATACCACAAAAAAATATTAGTTCATACTTACAAAATTTCATGCCTTTTTCTTCAATAATCATCAGTATTGCCTATTACTTAAGTGGATGGGAGTCAAATTTAATCACCTGGAGTCAAATCTCAGCTCCACCATTTGTGACCTGGGTGGCACAAGGTAAGTCACTTACCTGCTCTGTGCCTCAGGTTTGTCATCTTATAAACAATTATAATAATGGCACCTCCCTCTTAGATTACGGTGGGAATTAAATGAGTTAATAATTATAAGGTGCTTAGACCACTTTATCTGGCATATGGCATTTGGTGTTAGAAATCATCATCGATGCCACCAGACACTACAGAGTATGGGATTCTAGTGACACAACACTTGTGACATACACAGAACAGGAAAGTACAATGATTAAAGGCATATACTAACATGGTATGGCGTGTATTAGGGGCTAAATGAATATTACAGGTAAAAGAAATTACAGGACTGCCACAGAGGAGGTAATTGTTAACGTATAGTGTTTTATAAGTGGTCTCACAGAAAAGGTGGGACCCAAGCAGTACTTTGAAGAAGAGCGGAGACTTGGCAGAAGAGTGGAGGAGCATTTTACACAAAAGATATGTTGAGAAGCTGTTGATATATTCTGGGAACCGTTCTGGGAACAGTCAAGCTATCACAAAAATGGTTCTTCTAGAAAGGATGGGGAAGTGGAGGGTCTTAAGTAGGAACCTCCTCAGAAGTTGGATTGCCTGTGAGTGCCTGGTAACTGCTGAGGATTCTGAGAAGGACAAATGAGAGTAAAATGAGAAGGAGATTAGTCCATCCCTAATTTTCAAGATGATTTATATTGGGAAATATTAGAGATAAAAGAATAAAATAAAAAACTGAATCATGAGGCTATTTAAATATTCCCCCCCAAAATTCTAGGATATTTCATACTAATAGAGATCTGGTAATTCACACGCTTTCTTTCCAGTAATTCTTTTCTCTTCGTGAATGGTAGCATAGAAATAATCTTGCCTGGCCTAGTCAGTTGGGTTTGGTTTTAAATTTTATTGTCTTTGTTGAGAGCAGAGCTCCAAAAACTTGCTTAACTTTTCATATAAACCCACAGCCCTTATTCTACCAGGAGAGAATAAGAACTTAAGGGCCTTGATATACGCAATTTGAGAATTCAGATATCTAACAATATCTAATTTGTGATTCAGTGGTTATCGGCACAAATACGCTGAATCTGGAGTTATAGGAGTGCTTTCTAGGCTTATCAAAACTAGGAGTTTTTTAGATTAACAGAGTCCACTATTTGGTTAGCAGATGATGTACAATGCTAAGATGCTGGAGGTTGATTATGAGTTTTCAGATGTCCTTGGGAAATTTGAAAAATGTCTCCTGATATTAAAACACAACCAATGGAGAGAGAGTTCCTGGAGATACTACGGAGCGTTTGTCTTTGCAGATCTGAAGGAAACAATTAGCAATCAATCCTCTTTTTCTAAAGATTTATTTATTTATTTTAGAGAAAGAGAGAGCGCAAGCAGGAGGGGCAGAGGGAGAGAGAATCTGAAGCCGACTCCGCGCTCCGCCCCAGGACTCGACCTCACAAACCCTGAGATCAAGACCTGAGCCAAACAAAACCAAGAGTTGGCTGCTTAACCGACTCCACCACCCAGGTGTTCCCACAATCATCTTTTTCTAATACAGAGGACTTGGTAGGTGGATGTGACCTTTTGTGACAACTCTGAAAATAAACACTGGCCAATGTACCTAAACAGAAAAAAGAAATTAAGATAATTATGGACATAAGAATATTAATTAAAACATGTGCAATATGCTCTGTTTGTTTTTATAGGGTCTTGTAACAGAACTGTCTTTTTGTGAGTAACGTCAAATTTTTTTTCCCCTGAAAAGTCTATCATCTTGAAAGTATAAAGAGATCAGCATAAAAGAGGTAGGGAGACGTGTCTATTTTCCAGCCAAAAAGAGGCCTGTAGGTACGATTCATTCTGTAAATGAATTGAAAGGCTATTTTTAACTCCTTCTGTTATTGTGATTGTGCAATATTACGAGACTTTGCTGTTGAATAACCGTGTGACCCTGGCAAGCTTCTCCAAGCCACCGAACCTCAGTTTCCTAATCTATAAATGAAGGTTAAAAACAGCAGGAGCGTGGATGAGGGCACATTCCCTCAAACGCTTATAAGGCTTTTTGCAAAATATAAAATGTTGGTAATCACTTCCCTAGCAAGAACTCCCTTGCTATAAAGTGATGTGGCTTGCTCAGTTCTTTGCAAAGCGCTCCGGCCAAGTGGCATTCTCTTCCCTGAATGTACTGGGTGTCGAACTGCATCCTCCCTTCAACTAGCAGAGTCTGAAACCAAACGCAAAGGTTCAATTACTGTGACACTTCTCTTCTGGGGTGAGCCCGTATTGGCTCCGATAATCAGAGTCCCAATTAAGCTGCACTCCTCTGAGGATATATTTATGTTTTGCTAATACGGAAGAGTCTGTGAGGGGCTGCTAACCATTGCTGAAGTCTGGGGGACTTAATCTCTTAGATCATTCTCTTTATTTTCCATTTCCTTTCCTCCCCATCAAGCGTTTTTTCGTCATTCTGTGAAGCCCCCCTTGACTCTACGAACTAACACCAAGCCCCAGAGTTTCCTCTTGATGAAAGCCCTGATAGTCCAACCTCGCTCTACATTTTCAGTCTGCCAGTTGCTAGCATATTACATGACCAGCTGAGCCACTGACTAGAATAAACAGAATGCACTTTACCATACAGGGATATTTTGCAAGAGATATATTCTCAAGTCTTGGAAACTTAACTGTGTGTTACCATATTGTCTTCCTTATGCTCCTTCTGTTTCTTAATTTCACACATCACTCCATTCTTTGAAGAAATTTTCCCCCAATGTGTTAAGAAACTGAGTCATGTCCTAAATTCTGTGAAAAAAAAAAAATCAGGAGGGTGGGAGGAGGTTTATATCTGCAAAGAGCAATCTTGTTTTCTCTCAATAAGTTAGTCGACCTGGTCATTTCACATATGAGTTCATGGGCATAAAAGTGCTTTGAAAATTCCAGAGCCGCACAAGTCTGTGTTATTCCAGGATTCCTTTTCTGTTTGTGGGCTAGAAATGGGTCACACGCCAGTCCTTTTGTACTCACCAGTCTCGTTTTAGGTGAAGTGGTTTCTCTGAAGTTCTCTGGCTGAAGGCATTTCAGCTTTAATAGGTCACTTTTTGCTTTGAGTAGTGCAGAGGTCCTCGTTTGCAGGGAGATGACCCTCATGAGCCTTGTTCAAACTGCAGGAGCTGGGGACGCTCCACTAATCGGTTGATCACAAAAATCAAAGGATCTCTCTACGAATCTTAACATACATTTGCTTATTCTAAATCGGCGGCTTTGCTAGTCATATGGCAGGCTGGCCTTTCAGACTAATAGTCTCTCTCACTGGAATGGCTTTTTTTTTTTTTTTTTTTTTTAAAGAATGAAGTCTCTCTGATCTCAGAAATAGAGGACTGAGCTCTAACTAAAAACTGTTGTTGAAGCCGGTGATTTTTTTTTCACCTTCATCATTCTGCGTTTCTCAGCTACATTCAGTGCTGTCCTGACATATGTTAATCAATGCATTTGTTACCACACAGCTTGACTATTGCATTTCTCTGGTAGTTGGCTTATCATCGGCTATAATTATTTCAACTCCAATTAATTCTGAACTTCTTTGCAAGGTTATTTACTTGCTTTAAGCAATAAGACAACATGACACCTCTTTGATTTCTAAGCATCTGGTCAACTACAAATTGAATTCAATGCCCTCTTCTTTGCTTGAGCAGTCTATTTCAGTGACCCTTCTCATTAGATCCCTGGTATTGTGGTCATCGACCGGCCTGCTTGAAAAACAAATGCTAGTGAGAGAAATCCTGTCCACATGAGGGTGTTGAGGCCCACAGAAGCAACACTCCAATGAATGCTAGAACCCCGTTTATGGCGGTGTGGTCATCCAAGAGGACGGGAAGACATCCAGGCAGTCTTGGCTCTGGACTCCACTGAGGGAAAGAAGAGAGACCTGTTACGTTCCAGATTTTATTTTAGGTGCTCTACTATGACTAGATCCTTTCCTAGTCACCACAATTCTTAAGAAGTCAGAATGATTAGCCTTCCGTAACCGATGGGCAAAGGGAGCCTCAGAAGAGTTAAGGACAGACTGGCTCAAGGCCACACGACTACTAGGTGGCAGGACCCAGCACGGAATTTGGGTTTTTTAACCACAACGCCACTGAGGAAAGAGCTGGAAGTAGCAAGCCAAATTTTAGAAGTTTGTATGTATGGCGAAGTGGGAATAGCGCACCCAAGAGGTAGGAAACGCAAGGAATCTGAATCAGGAAGAAACGAGCCCTAAAACGCAAGTCCTGAAGCAAGAGTGTTAATTGATAGGCAGAATGATATATGGAGATGGATCGAGATGGGCCCAGAGTCTTTTTCTGTAAAGAACCAGATTGTAAATATTTTCAGCTTTGCACCCCGTACAGTCTCCGTCTTAACTGCTCAACTCTGTTTTTGCAGTGCAAAAGCAGCCATGAACAATATGTAAACAAATGGGCATGGCGATGTTACAAGAAAGGTTTATTTACAAAAACAGGATGTGGCTTTGGGGCTCTATTTGCAGACCTTCCAGTCTACAGATTAATGTCTCCAAAGGCAGCTCCTACCATATCCCCTAGGGGTTATTTGAAAATGGAGAGGGAGCTCTTTTGATTATCACAGTTGTGGAGCTCAGAAAGAGCTACTGGCATTTAGTAGATTCTGGCCAGGGACGCTGAAGATCCTGCACAGATCCTGGGGTAGTCTCATCGAAGCTAGAATTTTCCCCACCCTAATGACAACAGCATCGTCATCAAGAAACACTAGATTAGGCAGAGGTGACAACATGTGCATTAAAAGTCAAAACCCTTATTTTCATTCCACTTTGTAGGGATCAGTAATAGGACATGGAAGACATAAGACCTTCTGGAAAGAAGAGGGCCTTTAGAATGAAACCAATCTGCTCCATGTATGGTTTTCCTACCTGGTACCTGTATGTTTAAAGCAAGTCCCCTGATGTGTCTGATGCGTGGCTCCTGTCAATAAATAGGGAATAGTCCTAACTCCCTCATCAAGTTGCTATAAAGGTTTAAGGAAAAAACACACGTGAAGTGACTAACATAGGGTATAGATTGCGTAGACCCATGCTATCCAGTAGAAATATAATGTGAGCCACATATATAATTATTTTAAATTGTCTAGTGGCCACACTGAAAAAAAGAAAAAAGAAAAAGAAAGAGGTAATAATTTTAAGAATACAGTGTATTTAGTACAACATATCAAAAATTATCATTTCAACATATCAGTATCAATAATTATTCATGTGATATTTAGTATTCTTTTTTCTATTTAAGTTTTCAAAATCTAGTGTGTACTTTGCAATTACAGCATTTCTCAATTCGGAAAAGCCATGTTTTAGGCGCTCCCTAGCTACACGTGGCTGGTGGCAGTGCCCTGGTTTGCTCAGGTGGAAACTCTGAGTTCAGGTTACATCTGAGTTCAGGTTACATTCCATTTCCAATAGGCCACTGACTCCTAGTCAATATGGAGAGTTTTTTTTGTCACCTACCCCTTTCCCAAACCTCCAGATGGAGAATAGCCCCCAGCCCTTGTAGAACAGGGTCCCCCAAAGCTTCCCAGATTTTAGTGATGAAGCACTTCCCAGACCACAGTGCCCAAATTTAGCCAAATGCAAAATTAAAATAGCTGTACTTGCTTCCCATTAAACTCCCCTGATGTCCAAGAAACAAACACCACCAGAAGGCCTGTATTTGGTAGTGCCTCTTTGGCAACCTCTATCTCGGGGAGTTTTCTAAATAGCAATGCAGTACATTCTAATTACCCAGGAGTATCCTGTAACTTCAATATTCCAAGTCCAAACAAGGAAAGACTTCTAAGAAGTCACAGAGCCACATAATGGGTTAAAAATGATTCAACAAAGCCTGTTGGTGGCCCATGGAGGTTTATGAGTACTGTAGGGTTCATCATCAGCTTGCCATAAGAATTCCGCTCTTCTGCTTTTCCTTGCTGAAATAAATGAATTCCTTCCCTGTTAGTGTTTTGAATCTTATCCGTCAAAAATATGTAGAAAGAACATACATGCGTATAGGTGCATGTACATTATTAATGTCTATATGCTGTAAATGTACCCCCAATGCTCCTGTGCCCTATGCTTCCTTTGGCATAGGTGGTTCAGGCCTAAAAGATGGAAACCCAGAAGTTATCCCCCTCTTCCTTCCTCTAATTATTTTGAGCTGAATTCACTGAGAATGATTATGAATACATTTCTAGCTTTTAGTATTACAGAGGCGCCTAAAGCTTGCGGGACTTTCATGAAAGCAGATGCTCTCGCCCTAGCGGCTTGACTCTGCAGGTTCCAAGCCCACTGATTGAAGCCGGCACCACTCGGAGAGACGCAGGTCCTTTTGGGATCAGCAGTTCAGGAAAAATGCTGTTTTGTTTGATTCACCCCCAAGACTTTCCTTTTTATCTTTGTGTCTGTTTGTTTTGAATAAAAGGCAGGATGAGAAAGGATACTATTTGCTTAGTTAAAAGGACTTTTGTTCACAAACTCGCTCCTCCAAATATAATGGTGGTTGTACCACTCGATGCAGTTGGGTCAGACTCTATCAACTTCTCCAGCCCTCGCCCTGAAACGGTCTCTGTCACACGCGCGTACTCACACACAAACACCCCAACAACTCTTGGTTGGGAGATCTAAGAAACGAACATATTTCTAGACAATGTACTTTGGGACAGTTCCCGGAAATATTGATCTGGCAAAAGGCAGGAGAGGCTAATGAATTTCAATCCATATGGTCTGCTAATTAGGGTCTTGCGAAGGCTGGGACACCTATCGATTAACCTGTTTAATATCTTAAAACCAGTGCCTCAACACGGATAATGCCCGCCCCACCGCCATCCGGAACAATAATGTCATTGTTTGTTTTGCACACGCCAGGAGGAAGTCTCTGCTGATTCCCTCGATGACAAAGGTGCAGCAAGGGCTTTCTCTCTCCCTCTTTGGCAACAAGAAAGCTGCCCCTCCAGATGATAGGGTCCTTCCCCCTTCCTGCAGGTAACTGTCAGTCAGGCGGGGTGTGAGGTATGATAATTCCATCTGTGCCATTGGGATTGTCAGCTGCATTGTTCTGCTCAGTGTGCTGTGGGTTGTGAAAAACAACCAGGACGGATGATTTTAAGTAATTGCTCTGACAGAGACTGATTACTACAGTAACAACAGTCAGTTATAGTTAAGGAGTAGCCTTGGCATATGGTCTACATTTGATGTGGGAAGGAGAGTGGGGGAGAGGAAGGAAAAAGCTTTATAATTTTACAGATTGCTTTATGTTTTATAATGACTGAGTTTTCTTTTCCTTTACTTGATTTGGAAAATATCACCAACAGAAGCCTGAAAAAAAAATCTAAATATTGTTACAGATAAAGGAATTCAAAGAACATATTTAACTGCTATTAAGATAAACCATAAAACGATTAGGATTTGTAAGACCAATAATTATTCACTGCCACAGCGTTTATTGTTCTGTGTATTGGGGTTTGTTTTCAACTTTGTGCATTCAGTGATCACCCTTTGTGAAATCTTGGCCATTCACTGATTGCATAAAACCATTGCATCCATTTTGAAAGATGAATCATTAACATCAGTGGCTAACCTCCAAACTAGTCTGATATTTCATTCATGAAAAATACTTGAACAAAACAAATTATTTGATTTACATATCTTTTACAAAATACTGTATATCTAATGCTTAATATAATAAAATAGACTTATCTGGTTTTGCTTAATAAGAGGATAGTAAAAATAATCACAAACATATTTCACATCCACACAAAAAATATACATTTGCCCTAAACAAACTTGAAAAGAGAAATCTATCGACCTTACCTTTGTAGCTACACACAGAGAAACAAAGCAATTAGTAGGTTTCAGTCTAGCTGGGTTTTTAATTTTTATACCATTCTTATTTTAAATTTTTTATAATACCCAAGAAGTGGCACAGGAGATTATATGCAGAGCAATGAACTAGAAAGCTCCTTCAAAAATAATAGAAATGATAGTGATTTTTTAAAATAAATGGTAATATGCTCAATAAAATAATTCAATACCAGATAAATAAGAAAGTCTTTGGAATAAAAATTAGGGTAATAATTTAACACTGTGAAAAGTAAGTATGATAAAGTACATCTGAAGGACATTAATTACTTATACGTGTGTGAGCTATTGTTGGGCACATAATGGCTGATCCATTTGCCAGCAGAGTCACGCTGCTCCCAGTATTTTAATTCATTACTTTGTAAATCTCTTCTGTGATACCTTGAGGAAAAAAAAGGTGCTATTTTAAACCCACTCCTATTTAATATTAATTAGTGTTAAGCAAAATAATTTTCACACCAATTATTACTTAAACAAAGGAAAGTGCTGGACTGACTAATATTTTCTAATATGTTCCGGACGAGCTTGTGTTTGAGAATTTCCAATAGGGTTGTGAATATCACCTTCATTTCCAAAGGGGAAAATGAGAGGCTGTGATTGGACCGCTCATACAGTCAGGCTTTCCAAGCTATTTCCACGTATTAAGAAGTCTGTAAGTCTTGGGAAGTTTAGAAAAATAGAGGTTTTTTTTTTTTGTTTTTTTTTTTCCCGTTCAGTGATTTGGGTCATGACCTGCCTATGAAAAAATGCAAGTCACATTGCAAGTTGACCTTCCAGCTATTGCAAACCATCCATACTAAATAAAATTCTCTGCTGGGAAAACTCGTTATTGCTCAGGAACACTATGGCAATTGGTTCTAAATAGCACAGTTACTTAGGATTTTTTGCTTTCTAAAAATCACTCTTCTCAAATATGCTTGTCATCCTCCAAACATCCATGCTTCAAAGAGCTGACTGCTTACCCATTTAGTTGAATAAGCAAATTGGTCATGATAAATTTAAATTAAATTTCTTCCTTTAAGACTTTTTGAAAATCTTTTAGGAATAATATAGTGCAAAGATTTTTTTTAATCGAAATTCTCTTAATGAATTATGAACTAAACATTTTTATACTAAGGATAACACTTTATATACTGAATCTAAAACCTGATTATTTTGCCCTGGACATTAAAGTTCGGAGTTTATTTTTTAAATGCTGCAAAAAAAAAAAAAAATTAACATTTTGAAAGTAGTCCTAACGTGTTCTCAGATTTCACTCTTTACTATCTATTAAAGTCCAGTCTTTTCCTATAATTGTTTTTAACCTAAACTTCCCATTTTTGGATAAAAGCAGAGAATTAAAAAACTAATTTGAGGAAGAAGGTAGCAACTTTGGTAACCTGAATTTTGATAAACTGTATTTTAATCTCTTTAAGGACTTTTAATACATATACAAATCTGCAGAATGTAGTTAAGAATTTAAATTCTATATTCTTTAATTCTTTTAACTCAGCCTTTTTTTTTTCAATTATCTATGACATTGTAATTCATACCAAAACCTAGAGGCTTTAAACAATAACAATGTATTATTTCTTGTGATTCTGTGGGTTCAGAATTTGGGCAGGACTCAGTTCTTCTGCTCTTTCTGCCACTAACTGAGGTCACTCACTCAGCGGGCTTTTAGCTGCCACTGGGCTGAGTTACAACATCCAGGAAGGCTTCACTCACACAGTCTGGCATTTCATTGCTCATTTACTTGCACCCCCCCATGTAATATTTCCTCATTCAGTAGTCTTGCTCAACTTTCTTTATGTCATAGTGTTTGAATTCCCCAGAAAGATGTTGTTAGACCTCTTAAAAGTTAGACCCAGACCTGCCACAGCGTCACTTTTGCTACATTCTGTTTAACAAAGCAAGTCTAAAGACCATCCCTGATTCAAGAGGAGGAGAAATAGAGTCTACCCAAATAAGAAGAGTGGCCTGCATTTATAGGGAAGGGACAAATTAATGAAGACAACTTTAGAAATCATCTCCACACCTCCTAAGAAACCATTTGTTAATTTGATCAAGATGAAAAAATATTTCAGCCATACAAAACAAAAATGATTTCCTTAATTTCATTAATTACCTATCATAGAGAATGGTAAACTAATATATATATATATATATATACTTTGTATAGTAAATTTTGGTCCCTTTATACATATCTGTCTTTATTTTTTAATGATTTCTTTTTAATTATCAACTTTACAAGATGTTTCATGTTGCAAAACACACTATTCTCTAAGACTGTTCATTGTGTGGGTTGATAAGACCAGAGTGCATTTGTTTTCTAAAAACATATTTGACCTCATCCTGTTCTCATTATTTCTCAAAAATACAAAGACTTAAAAGTTATTATTCTAGCATCAGGTCTAGTCAGTGGAATCTCAGACATTTTATACAGGTTAGGTTCAAATAATTTCTGAATACATTAATAAATAAATGATTTGTTTACAGGTCTTCCTCTGAAACAATTTTTGGTGCTTCTTCAAATGAATGGGGCCATAGAAGAGAGTATTTCCTTAACACTAGACCGTTTTGGGTTCAAATCTTCCTTTGACCAGTTGTAAGGTTAACGGTTTTTATTCACTTTTAGAAAGAAGATGTGCTCACCTACTATGCAGAGATGTAGTAAGGATTAAAAAATGGTATCTGTGGGGGCGCCTGGGTGGCACAGCGGTTAGGCACCTGCCTTCGGCTCAGGGCGTGATCCTGGCGTTCCGGGATCGAGCCCCACATCAGGCTCCTCCGCTATGAGCCTGCTTCTTCCTCTCCCACTCCTCCTGCTTGTGTTCCCTCTCTCGCTGGCTGTCTCTATCTCTGTCAAATAAATAAATAAAATCTTTAAAAAAAAAATGGTATCTGTGAAATTCTTAGTTCAGTCAGTGGACATAACCCTCGCTGAGTGGTAGCTTTTAATATAAAACTTTTTCAAGTCAAGAGTTTTTTAAAAAATGACCTATTTTTAATTGGTTTGCTTGTCAAATATGTGGATGTTACAAAGATGATTGTTTCAACTTTCCTAAATCTCAATAAAATAGGCGCTTTGATAAATTTTCTTTTTCATTGAATGGATATGTTCATGATCACAAATCTCCCAAAAAGCGATATTATCGGGGCGCCTGGGTGGCTTAGTCAGTTAAGTGTCCAACTCTTGTTTTCGGCTCAGGTCATGATCTTGTGAGTCATGAGATCAACCCCCCCCCAAAATCCCCCCCAAGTCAGGCTTCATGCTCAGTGGGGAGTCTGCTTGAAAATTCTCTCCCTCTGCCCCTCCCACCACTCATGCTCACACACGCACGTACTCTCTCTCTTTCTCTGTCTGTCTCATATAAATAAATAAGTCTTTAAAAAATAAAAAAATACAGGGCTATTATGGTCAAATATATTTGGGAAATATTATAAGCTCCTAATTTTCTCTTAGAAAACAATAATGTATATTAAAGGATACAGAATATTTCATGTAAAATTGAGAAATAGCCTTAGCTTTTTAATTTATCATTACCACAACCTTTAGTAAAATCTAAATACATAATAGTTGAACCAAATCATGAGATTGAAAATGATCAACCCACTATACAGGGAGATAGTATCTCAGAAACATTGTAGCTTCAGCTCCAGACCACCAGAATAAAGCAGATATCACAATAATGTGAGTCAAATGAATTTTCTGGTTTCCCAGTGCATATGAAAGTTACATGCACACTATACTGCTATTAAGTATGTAATAACATGTCTAAAAAAATGTACATACCTTAATTATAAAACACTTTATTGCTAAAAAGTGCTATCATCTGAACTTTCAGTGAGTCATAATCTTTTCGCTGGTGGAGGGTCTTGCTTCAAGGTTGATGGCTGCTGACTAATCAGGGTGGAGGTTGCTGAAAGTTTGGGTGGCTGTGGCAATTTCTCAAAATAAGACAGCAGTGAAATTTGCCGCATAGATTGACTCTTCCTTTCACAAACCATTTCTCTACAGTATGTGAGGCTAATTGATAGAATTTTACCTGCAGTAGAATTTCTTTCAAAATTGGAGTCAGTCCACTCAAACCCTGCCATTGCTTAATCAACTAAGTTTACATAATATTCTAAATCCTTTGTTATTATATCCATGAGCTTTACAGCATCTTTACCAGGAGTAAATTCTATCTCAAGAAACCACTTGCTTTGTTCATCTATAAGAAGCAACTCCTCATCCATTTAAGTTGTACCATGACATGGAGGCAATTCATTGCCATCTTCAGGCTCCACTTCTGATTCTAGTTCTCTTACTATTTCCGCTATGTCCACAGTAACTTCCTCCATGGAAGTCTTGAAACCTCAAAGTCATCCATGAAGGCTAGAATGCACTTCTTCCAAATTCCTGTTCATGTTGATATATCTACCTCTTCCTATAAATCATGAATGTTCTTAATGATGTCCAGAATGATGAATCCTTTCCAGAATGTTTTCTTTTACTTTGTCCGGTCCATCAGAAGAATCACTATATGCAGTAAGGCAGTGATAGCCTTACAAAATGTATTTCTTAAATAGTAAGACTTGAAAGTCAAAATTACTCCTCGATCCATGGGCTACAGAATGGATGCTATGTAAGTAGGCATGAAAACAGCGTTAACCTCATCATGCATCTCCATCAGAGCTCTTGGGCGACCAGGTGCGTTGTCAGTGAGCAACCATATTTTGAAAGGAATCTTTTTTTCTGAGCAGTAGGTCTGAACAACGGGCTTAAAATAGTCAATAAACCATGCTGCAAATAGATGTGCTGTCATCTGGGCTTTATGTTCCATTTATAGAACATAGGCAGAGTAGATTTAGTGTAATTCTTAAGGATTTTTATCCCTGGGATTTTTTGGAATGGTCAATGAGAATTGGCTTCAAGTCACCAGCTGCATTAGGACCTACAGAGAGAGTCAGTTCACATTTTGAAGCCAAGCATTGACTTCTCTTTAGCTATGAAAGTCCTAGATACATCTCTTTCCAATATATGACCATTGCACCGACACTGAAAATCTGTTGTTTAGTGTAGTCATCCTCATTAATGATCTTAACTAGATCTTCTAGAGAACTTGCTGCAGCTTCCGTACCAGCACTTGCTGCTCACCTTGTACTTTTCTGTTGTGGTCATGGCTTCTTTCCTTAAATCCTCATGAACCAACCTCTGCTCACTTCACGCTCTCCTTCTGCAGTTTCCTCACCTCTGTCAGCCTTCATAGAACTGAAGAGACTTAGGGCCTTGCTCTGGAGTAGGCTTTGGCTTCAGGGAATGTTGTGGCTGGTTTGATCCTCTATCTAGACCACTAGAACTTTCTTCGTATCAGCAAATAGGCTGTTTCTCTTTCTTATCATTTGTGTGTTCACTGAGTAGCGCTTTTCGTTTCCTTCGAGAACTTTTCCTTTGCAATCCCAAGTTGGCTAACTGGTGCAAGAGGCCTGGCTTTCCGCCTATCTCAGCTTTCTACGTGTCTTCCTTACTAAGCTTACTCTTTTCCAGCTTCTGATTTAAAGTGAGAGATATGAGACTCTTTCTTTCACCTAACACTTAGGGGACATTGTATGGTTCCTAACTGACCTAATTTCAATATTGTTTACCTTAGGGAATAAGGAGGCCCACAGAGAGGGAGGAGAAGGAGTGGGACAGGAAAATGGCCAGTCCGTGGAGCGATCAGGACATACACATTTATTAAGTTCACCATCTTATATGGGCACAGTTCATGGTGCCCGCAAAACAATTGCAATAGCAACATCAAAGAGCACTGATCACAGATCACTCTAACACATATAATAATAATGAAAAAATTTGAAATACTGTGAGAATTATCAAAATGTGGCACAGAGACAGGAAGTGAGCGAATGCTGTTGGAAAAATGGCGCCCATAGACTTGCTCTACACAGGGTTTCCACAAGCCTTCAGTTTGTAAAAAATTGCATTTCATGTGAAGCCCAGTAAAGTGCAATAAAATGAGGTATGCCTGTACTGTCTATGCACTTGGAGGACTGTTTTGTTTTTGCTTTTTTTTTCTACAAAAGAGGCAGTAACATTTCGATTTGGAGATACCCAATAAACTTAATCTTATACTAAATAACCAATGAAATTCTATATATTTTAAGAGGTTCATGATAACTCAGAGTCATTGTTAAGAACATCAGTTCTTGTATTCTCCTAACAAACTTTAATATACTGTGTAGAATTGTATGCCTTTAGACTAATAGGTCCCAGACTACTTTAATAGTTGAGGTATATCTACATCTATATCCATGTCTATATATCTGACTAAGATATAGACAGATATAGATGGACATATAGATATATAGATAGATGGGCACTTATCGCTTATGGTAAGCTCAGGCCTCTTAATATGTCTGCTTTATAAGCTCCCTCCTCAACTGCTTCCTGGAATTACTGAAATTTAAAGAAAGAGACAAGATGTACAGGAGAATCAAATGATCAATTTTGTTAAATCAGTAACTTCAAATTTATCCTCAAAATACTTCTATAAACTCTGCCCAGGGCATAGTTGTCTAACCCATAGAACAAAATGCTGATGTTTTATGACAGCTGTTTTCTTTAATTTTATATTCTCTTTCCCACCACTCATTCATTAATTTGTAACAGCAAAGGCACAAATGCCTTTATATTCTGACATATATCATAATAATTATCACACAGGAGCTGTCGTAGAATCAGACAGATAGATGGATAACAGTGGCTGGTGGGTGGTAGGTAAGTAGAAGGAGGAGAAAGAGGGACAGAGAAAGGAAGGAAAGCAAGGAGAAAGGGAGAAAGAGAAAGGAGGGAGGAGAAAGGACGAATGTACAGGTTCATAACTATTCTAAAGGAATCGTGTACGAGTCTAGACAGAATGAGCCAAAAGTCCTTTTAGGTGAAGAACCAAATAAAATATCCTGCGACAAAAACTAATATGCATAAATAAGAATGAAAGACACACACATTAATTAGTTATTTGTTTGTTTGCTTCTCTCATTAGAAACAGACTCTTTACTAGTGGGGTCAGGGTCTTAATACAATGCCTGGCACAAAAGAAGTTACTCTTTGTATGTTTGTTCAATGTTTATTAAGCATATATTGTAAAATGTATGGTTCCATAAAAAAAAAAGCCCATTTTACATAGTTCTTATGTAAAGAACAAACTTCACATATGTCTGCTGTTGAAGGATCCCATGAAGCTCTGTTATCTGGATTTCCCTGTCCATGCTTTCGTGGATTAAGCAGTGCCAAAATGCAGAAGTCCTTCAGGAGTGAGTCTCAAACATTGCGACATTTTGCTCCCTAGAGCAAACAAACTTTTCTTTCAGTATGACAGAAGACAGCAGTTTTAAGGAAATATTTGGGTGAAACATTTCATCCAAGGAATCAATTTAGCTGTGTAGAAATAACTACCCGCAAATGCATGCATCAATTTACTCTTTTGGAGACATTTGTCTAACACAGGTTAAGTCAGAGTAAGTCAATGAGGGAGCGTGTAAATTTGAATGACAAACAGAGTACACGTCTCATTTTGTTGAGATTTTTCCATAAGAATAACATTTAGAAAAACAGCAACCTGTACTCTCCACGTTTACACAGACTAAAGCTACCTCCTAAACTTCATGCTTTAATTCTGCAGTATTTCTTGTGTGATAGAGCAAGAGCAAAACAGCGTAAAAAGGAAGCAGGGCGAGTAACATGGTTTTTTTCAACCTTAGATTTCCTTAAAAAAATTTTTTTTTTTAATTTTCCAGAGATATAAGTGTTGTCTTCCTAAGAGAATGGGATGCTTAATACTACTTTTGAAATACTATAATTTAGCTAAAATAGGGAGGCAAAGGGGAAATGATTGAAAACTTCTGCATGTAAAAGAGGGGAGAGGAAGGGAAAAATCACAGGCAGTATACTAGTTACAAGTTAAGTCCTCTTAACTGATTTATTTTACCATTTTTTTGTTCAAGTAATCTATTTAAAAACGCATCCGTGCATAGATTGCCCCTATTATTAATAGTAAATGTACATTTCAACCTGTCAAGTTTTTCTAGCCCCACTTCTGCAAGGTTGTTTTTTTTTTTTTTAGGAAAAAAAAATTTAAAAAGCAAAGGCATTTCCTAGGGCACATGCTGCCAGACACCCAGCATTTATCTTATCTCAGTTGATGACTTTCCTTTTATCCTGAAATGATTTGACAATGACTCTATGATTTCCTGTACAAATTACCCTTTGAAAGTGGCAGTGGCGCTTGGCAGCGATCTTCACTTAATTACTGAGTGGATTATTAGCATACGGCTCCCCCCCCCCTTCATTTCTTTATATCTTCTAGATTGCGTTGACAGTTCCCTTTCATTGCCTGCTTTAACTCACTGAATACTAAACATTATGCAGATTGCAGCTGAGAAGTACCCAGGCTACTCCAAACCCCTAGTCTGCACCAAAACCTTTTTGATGGAGAGTAATTTACAGGTCAGAAATCAATAGTGTGTCTGGGAAGTGCATTTGTGGGTTTTCTTAATTTAGATTGGGATGGGGTAGCGCAAAGCACTAATGTTGAAAAGTGAATATTCCTCTGTGATCTTTCTGAAAAACAATTAGTTTTGTTCCTTCCTTTAATATCCTTGTCTTTAAATAGACTGAGATCTTGAGATTCTATTTCCCTTATACTCATTACTGCTACCTAACTTGGGAGGGGATTAAGGAGACCCTGTTTTGAGAAATGATAAGTTTCACTCCTTATCAGTCTCTGAAGTCAGCAGTCCGATAAGCTGACCTCCTCCGCAAGTGTGAAGTGTTATTTATTGTTTGCCAGGCAAGACACATGCAAATGATAAATTGCAAAGATCTCTTCGGCACTCTCAGAAGGAACCTTCTCTTCTGTCTTGGCTCCCATCTTTTGGCACAAATTTGCACATATGTCGGGCATTCTCCATCCAGATCTTTATCTTTTTTTTTTTTTCCTTCCCTGAACTGCATTCTAAAGCATCTTCCACGTTTCCCAGGGTATAGTAGGGACACGGACCTCTTCCCATTTCAGCCTTATGGTATAGCTTCATGTGTGTTTTTGTTTTTGTTTTTTCTCTGTCTCTCTCTGTCTCTCCTTGGGAGGAGAATACAATCCATGAGTGATTTCAGGACTTGGTGGAAGTGACACCAAAGCAATAGGAGTCAACGCGGGTGGGGGGAACAGCTGGGTGCTGACTATGTCGTCTCCATTCCAGGACTATCAACCACCAGCTTTATTCTTCTACTGTTACATCTGCTATGAAATTTGGGTCTTCCAGGTGGCAGCCCAACATGCTGTCCAGTGCTATGAGGCCATTTAAATGCTTTGAGCTAATGCTGCATATCCATTTTCTAAACAAGTTAGCAGATACCATATGCAGCAATTAAAGTTTTATTGAGTGGTGCCTGCTTACCATACTGAATTTGGATTGGCTACCATCTGTCTCAAAGCCTGTGGTACCATCCCTGTTGCTTGAGAGAGCATTTGTAAGGATAGGAGATTTTTCTCTACTTCTGAAGAAGCTGCTTGCGGTATTTTTTAGATGCAAGCCCACAAAAGTGGAATTGGTACAAATGAAAAGTACCAGACAATTAGAAGTTAGGATGGAATACATGGTTTTGAGAGGTATGGGCCACTCCACCAAGAACACAGAATCTTGTACCTGCCGCCCCAGCTATTTTTAACGTATAGGTCTTGCTGAATAGGCTATTTTTCAGAGATCTCTTCTATGGGCAACTCAATGAGCCAAAATGAGGACTAGGCGAAGGACATGGGAATGGCTTTGCCTCTGTAAGAGCAAATGCAATTGTTCCCATTTTCTAGGAAAATTTTACCTGGAACCACAGGGAAAAATTAAAATAGAAATTTACATTTTACTCACTCTACTGGTAAGTCTCCATGGAGACAAAGCTGTTTAAGATCAATCAGAGCAGAACAAAGGGTTTTGAAGAAAGCATTTATTAAAACTTAAGTAACACCTAAATCCTTGAGCTATGATGGTTTACTAATATGTTGTTAATGTTTGATGTTTCCTCAGACATATTTATCTTTATACCTTTGACCTTCACGAATACTCAGAGGGAAAAACACACGATAATGAAATTCAAAACCTCTTCAAAGTTTTAAAACAACCGCCTGAATATTAGTATAGACTAAGAGAGGGAGGACGAGAGTCCAAATCCATTGACAAACTCTGGGTTGCATAGATCTTGGGTATATTGCGTGATATTTCTGTGGATCCTAGTCCATAAGAAAAAAATGGGTGTTATCAACATCCTAACAGCCTTGTTGTTGATTCTGTCCCTTTTAATCTTAATGAGAATTTCTGAGCTGAGGCTTTGAATCTTGAAAATAGCTGGTAAGTGAGAAGAGAAACAGCTTTTTTTTTTCCCACCAGCTTCATTGTATCATATGGTGATGTTGTTCATTAGGGCTTCCTCACTATGCAAGTCCTGGTGAGCAATGTCAAATTTCATGAGTGACAAGTTCATAGCACCACAGTCTTAAGCCTCATCTACTTAGAGGAAATGCGGTGTGCTTGAACGAAAACACTGAGTAAGATTCAGGAAACCCACACGCTGGCCTCAGAACTGCTATTCGCCAGCTAGGAAAATCACCCCTCTTGGAGTCTTTTTTCCTGTTCTGCAAAATGGAGCTCAAAATCCATGTCCACCGTGAGATGACTGTGAGATTTCAAAGAATCTATAGGATTTCTGTAAATTATCATTGAAATATGAAGTGAAAATTAGTTTGCAAATTGTAAAGTAAGGTCACAAATCCTACACACCCTTTGACTGAAAGCCACATGTCATGTCTTTCACAAAGCCTTTTAAATAACATGAATCCTCCATTTCTCCTCTGAATCCAAATAGTAATGCATTTGTACCTGTCTAAAGACATTCTTCCCTCTCTCTGATAATCTAAGAGAGGATATCCACGACAACCATCTAAACCTTTGCTCTCGGACTTGGGTGGTCCATAAAGCTGACGCATCAGCATTACATGGGAGCTTTTTAGGACTCAGAATTTCGAGTCTCTCCCAGACCTGCCAAATGAGACTCTGTGTTTCACAAGACCACCAAGTGAGTTGTAGAAACTTTACATCAAAAACTAGGGATGTACTGTATGGTGACTAACATAACATAATAAAAATTGTTATAAAAAAACAAAGAAAAAAAAGAAATAGTAAAGTTTGAGACACACTACTCTATACAATGACTCTAGTTCTCAGGAAATTCTGCACTTTTTTTCTATTTTGGATATTTACTATGTGAAGATCTTATGGGACTTTAAAGATGACTAGCACAACGCCATTATTTCAAGAGTAAGAGAAAGAATATCCAAACTGGGATTCATATAAATTGGGATTTGCATAAGATTAAATGTCTGGTTTGCTTATTTATTTGCTTGTTTATCAATTACTGAGTGCCTATCGTAAACCAGACACTATAGTAGGCATGGAGGATTCTTTCTGGAATAAGACATGATGCCCAATATCAGAGGTCGACCAGCCTAGAGGACGCAGATGAGAGTTTTTCTCACTCTTACGAGGTATTGCTTGAGTCATCCCACAGAAGTCTTCTTTAAGGGGTGTCTGATTCAGCCTAGTCTTACATTTGTTGTACATTTCTTCCAGACTCACATACTTAATTATCTTCACTGCTGTAACGTTGGAAAATCTCTGCTTAATGAATTTGGTGAAATCAAATGTCATTCTTTGGTTACTTGTATACATGAGAAAAATGGCTCATGGGCCATCATCGCACCATATCATTGGCAAATACATCTTATCTGTGCTTCTCACCCATTCTCCAGCCCATGCCCACCCTAACTTAGAATAACTATGATCATACAACAATTACAATAGTTAACATATACGGGGACATCCCCATATGCCAGGTGTGGATCTAAGCATGTCACATGGATTGTCTTACTTAATCCTCACAGCCATCCTAAAAGACAACATCATCTCCTCTTTACAGTAATCCAAGTATGGAGTAATAGAGATGCATTCAAACCCTCGGTAGGCTGACTTTAAAGCCTATCATTGTATATAAAGCCTTCGGGTAATGATTGTACTTTTGGAATGATTTCCAACAGGATAGGTTGTCTCTAATTATGTATTTTTTCTATTCTTTCTGTCCTGAAAGTGGCAGATCTCCCACCAATGACAATGGGAGTTCTGGAGCCATTGGTCCCAAATAGATCTTCCAAAAGAATTAAACAAACTGAGGAAGATCTTAAGCTTAATTAAAGTACTTTCATTTTCCTGACTGAAAGGTCAGTAGAAGCCAAGAGGAAATATGGTTTCAATTACTTATTGACTGCATAGTGTTCTTCCTCCACGAACAGTAATTCTCTAATTTTTATAACCATAAATATCTTGTAGTCATTTTGTTTATTACACAATATTGGATAAATGCCCATGTTGCTCCCTTAGCATTTTCACTCTAATGGTTTCTTAGAGTATGTGCTTCTTACCTTCTGTTACAAAGTCTCATCCTTGAACCATTTGCCTCGTAGTCTGGAAATGTATTTAGATTTCAATAGCCAATTAGATTTTTATATAGAGGTTTGGTCTTTCAAGTCAGAAGGGTGATCTTAACATCAGTCTGTTTCTGGCACCCATCTCCTTGCTCATTACTACTTCACTGTTACACTTGGACTTGACTATTACATGGACAGAAGCCAAGTCTACAGAAGAGTAGATGATCTGACTATAGTGAGTTATGGACTGAAGCACCTCCTTCTGTGTGTGGTCACTCTGGAGCAATGTACTGGTCACTCGGTTCATGCTCTAGTTTCTAACCTGTGTTCTTTGTCTTGGTTCCCTCTTCCTCCATTTCTCTGGTTGTTAGTATCCCCAGAGAAGGTAAGTTCACAAACTGTGTTAAATAACCACATATTGGTGTTCTAGCAAAGTTTTGTAATGCCGAAAATATTGGTGGAAAATAAAATCTAGGGATTATTTACACCTTCAGTTGTCCTATTCTTCATGATCCGAGGCAATCAGTGCTGCATGCTCTAGTGTCAAGGTCTTAACATTAGAGCTTGCAAAGGATATATTTAGTACCCATTGTTTGTTTGAAAGAGATGCATTTCTAGAACCTCACTATAACACTGCTGACTCGAAAAATTCCTCTGCAAGTCTGGACTCGTTCCAAGAAGATTATGCAATTAATTAAACACCCGAAGATTGCCTTATAAGGCAGTTTTACCAAAAATGGTCTCATGGTACATGCCCCAAGGTCATGTTGCTTATAGAGGCTCCAGGCAATTTCTTTCAATGAACTCAAGATATCAGTCTATAACCAGTAGTCATTTCTGCCCCTTGGCCTCTGCTTACAGGACTTGTCATTGATTGCAATTTTGCTCTTGGCTCTACAAACAGCTTTGCTCAGACCTTTTGTTGGTAGCTTGATTTGCAGCTACATAGATCTCTCAGCAGTCTATGGGTGTGATGCATCGCTCCAAAATCTTTCGAGAGTTTCTGTTAGCGCTATATGCAATCTCATATTCCTTCAACAATAACTTAATAAGCATATGCTCTAAGAAATACCAAAATACTCATGACCAAATTCTTCAACAAGGCCCATCAGAGCTCCTTAGGGTAGAATAAGAGATTCTTCAGAACCTGGAAACACGTGTTTTCTATTGTGATTCCAATTTCTTCCTTCGGCCAACTCTCCCCTTCAATCAATCTGAGTTACTTACTCCCTGTAAGTAATACTAAAAACAAGTCAGACCTGAGCCTGGCAGGATATATCAATGGTTTACTCACACTAACCAGCAAGATTGGGAAATAGTCTATGCCTGTGTCTCTGCAATTGTGAACATGGTACGGTGAGCTCTGTGAACTGGTGAGTATGTGCCCCTACCTGACTCCCTCTGGATGAGATCAGGTAAACATTGGCCTGTCTTCCAGTCATTGAACTCAGTGTTTCCATCAGTATCTCCAAAGAATGGAATACTAGGAGGAACTTCAGAAGGTAGACTTGGGGCTCTTTGGTTCATAGCCTCAGTCTCTATAGCTTGACCTTGATTTTCTACTAAGAATCTCTTATATTTCCTCATACAGATCTTCCTATGAATTCAGATTGTACCTAATAATAGAAAACATGCCTTTCCCAGAATACTTATTACCGCAGCCATGATTAGGCATGAGTTTGAACCGTGTAATCATGATTTGTGCTCTTGGATATGGTATTCTATGCATTTCAAATCCCACCCTTCTGTGCCATTCCTTGTAATTTCTTGGTTTGTTTCCTTTAGCTCCCACCTGCACACTACAGGTCAGTTTCCAACCTACCCTTCCCCACTCTGTTTTCAATATCCAACTTACAGGTGAGTGAGGTCATGACACTTAGGGCAATAAGGAACATACGTGTACATCAAAATCAAAGCATCTGCTTTCCCACCCCTGCTCCAACTTGATAAATAGAAAAATGTCCACTCACTTCAACTTAGAAATTTTTTCACCTGTATGAATTATATTCAAGTCTCATCAATTACTGTCTGAGAAACTGAAGCAGAATCCCAAGCTCAAATAAAGAAAGCAGAAATGGATCTAAGTCTCTGTAAAATACATACTACTTTTTATTTTTAGACAATATAATTATATGAATTAGATCCAAGTCCTATCAATACTCCCAAGTATCTCTTGAATTTGAATTGGTCACTATCTCACCATGGCTACAATTAGCATACCAGGTATATATAAAATCTCTCTTCTGGAATTTTGTAAGCATGATCTAATTTGCCTCCCTGATTTTATTTTCTTAGAATCATGTGCATCCTTTGCTCAGATGGCCATCAGGAATCTCTCTAAATCACTGCTATAATCATGACTCTCATTTTTCTAGATCATTTCCTTTGTGAAATGACCCCTGATCACATCTGCTGATATTGTTTTCTTTTTCTTTATATATACTTAAAATATGTTTTATATGTCCCTATGTATCTATGTATAAGGCAAAGGAAATTACACAAATACCGGGTTGTCAGATTTTCTTACCAGTGGCATCTTTAATCAAAGAATACATGGTTAGAGGTTTGGCAATAGGATAAGCCTTTCATGGCCAATATTTAAGACCTGCTGCACTGCAAGCTGTCTATTTTCATCAAAATTATGTCCTTCTCAGACAGTCATCTGCTCTGGTTCCAAGATGTCCTACCTGGGAAGTACGAGCTGCTTGGAAAAGAAGAAATTTGGAGTTTCTCCAGGTGGGCACTAAAGAACTCCATTTGTTCCTGATAACCCAAAACTTACATGTCTTCCACAGAGAATATTAGGTTTTCCTCTGCTTTCCTTTCTTGAGCTTGGGATTCTGCTTCAGCTTCTCAATCATCATCATCAACCAATGCTATTGATTATTGCAACAATCGAGCACCTTCATATTTACCAGGCACTGTATTAGCTCCATAGTTGTCGTCACATCCCCCCATGAGGTAAGCAATATTAGCCCTAATTTTGGGGTGAGGAACCTGATAGTGAACTCACCTAGATAGTGAATAGAAATAGTGAATGAGGAATGGTGGATAATCTAACTCCAAAACCTTTGCTCTTAACCACATCATCATGGTACTTCCCAGAATCAACGATTAATTAGTTAATAGTGTTATTATTATTATTAGTGTTGTTATTAGTCTTAATCTCTCTGGGAGAATGCCTCTTGTCACCTTTGTCTTGATGGCAGAGACTCAGTGACATACTGGGAATTCTTATAAATTATATCACGTTGATTTGTCATGTTAAACAGGGCTCATATAAGACACTCAAGATACTTCTACAAGAGCCAGGCAGTATTATTTGAAGCTTCACAGACATTTGAACCATCTTATTATTTTGTAGTATTTAAGTCAGTTTGAGCTTCAAGCCATCTTGTCACTTTGTTGTCTACTAGTATATTTGGAATAATCCTAAAATATTGTCATCAGATTTATGTAATCTGGCAGCATGAGGAAGAGGAGCATTTTAATGGCATCGTCTCTCTTTTTTTAACGTTTTATTATGGATAATTTCAATATATATAAAGGTAGAGAGAACAGCACAATAAATCCCCTTGTTCCTATCCCCCAGCTCTAGCAATCAACTCTCATTTCATCTGTAACTTCCCATTTCTCCCCTCACTGGATTATCTTGAAGAAAATCTCAGATACATCATTTCATTAATACATATTTCATATTTCATTATTAACTTTCTTAAGCAATCGCAATACCATTATCTACGCCTAAAAAATTCCCAATAATTCCTTATTGATATTAAATATGCAGTCGGTATTCAAACTTCCTCCAAGTTTGCCTCTTAGGTATTATTTTCACAGTTGCTTTGTTCAAACTGGAATTCAAATAAGGTCCATAATTATCATTTAATTAATATGTATTTTTTAAGAGGTGGTAATATTTTACTTTCAAATTTCACAGGAGGGAGGATATTTTGTTGCAGTTATAATTCTCATTGATACCTTAAATTGTGCCTTTTTTCTCTGGTGCAAGTCTCTTCCAGGGTCCTGAGTCTTTGGGACACAGCCCCAGGTGTTTTCGGTAGAGTCCTTGTTTTCTGGTACTGCAAGATGTTTCACGTTCATCTTACAACTTTCAGTGTTCAGTTTGGAATCAGCTATTTTGCCCAAGAAGCCCTTTTTCCTTTTTTAATTTTAAGATTTTATTTATTTGACCGAGAGAGACACCGCTAGAGAGGGAACACAAGCAGAGGGAGAGGGAGAAGCAGGCTTCCTGCTGAGCAGGGAGCCTGATGCGGGGCTGGATCCCAGGATCATGACCTCAGCCAAAGGCAGATGCTTAACAACTGAGCCACCCAGGCGCCCCCGCAAGAAGCCCATTTTGAAGTGGGAAGCCATATGTATAGACCACAATCTGGGGGCTCCAGATATTCACATTTCTAGATTGGAAATTGTTTCCAAGTCTTTTTACTAGACAGAAATTTTTTTGAATTTTGTTATTCAAATTTTTTAAGCTGCTTGATTTATATGTTATATATGTAGTAGTTTCAGAATAACAACAACCATAAGATTACTAAAAACCATGTAAGATGGTTTTTTAATTTTTGGCTTAAGATATCCTTAGGGTATATCCCACTAGGGATAAAGATATATAGGCAAGTTACTGAATTTTAAAGTTATCTGAAGCAATTTCTTAGGTCTTCATTAAGCCATTAGTTCAACATACTATTTAGTTCATTTGTTTAATCTTGCTTTTAAATTTCAGAGACTCCTTTTTATTTTCATTTTAATTTAACTGTGTCATATATTCATATAAAATACAGTTCCAAAATTAGATCAACCAAACAAGGTAAATTCAGAGAAGTCCCTATCCTTTCTCCCATGTTCCCTTTCACCCCTTATAGGTAACTATTGGGTCAATTTTATGGTTTATTTTTACAACCTTAAATTTAAGAAAATGCATACATGTTTATAAATATTCAGAGATAAATAGCAAAATGCTATATGTACTTTTCTCTATGTTGTTTTTTTCACTTCGTAACAGTTTATAGATATATCCTTCATTTTTTTAGTAGATGCACAGTATTCCATTGTGTGGATGTGCGTGGTTTCTTCAACTGGCCCCAGTTACAATAAACATTTAGGATATTTCCCTTGTTATTGCAAATAGCATAATAATCAATAAAGTATATATCTTTCATATTTTTTCTACTGTATCTTTGGAATGTATTTCTCGAAGTGAGCTATCTGGGTCCAATGATAAATGCATATGGGAGTTTGCTAGATATTATCAAATCCCTGTGAATAATACATGAAAGTGCCTTTTCCCTTTAGCCTCAGCAACACGTTATGCTGTCAATTTTCGGATTTTTTTTCCTAATTGGCATTTATCTTATTATGAGTACGGTCAAACATCTTTTCATATATTCAAAAATTAGTTGTACTTCTTTTCTGGCCCATTTGTCTATGACATTTTGGATTTTTTCCTCTTTATTTTTTTAGAAGCTCTTATTTTATTAGGAACATTAACCTTTTAACTGTGAAGTGAGGCCAGTTTTTTTTTTCAGTTCGTCATTTATCTTTATATATTACTTGTGGTTTTTTTTATGCCATGCGGAAGTTTTTGTTTCTTCCTTTGATCAATCGATTGAATTTTTCATAATAATATGTATCAATCTTTTCCTTTATTGGCTTCGGATTTTGAGTCCTAACTAGGAAAGTTTACCCCATTCCCGGTTTATAGATGAAATCCTCATGTTTCCTTTTAGTATTTATATGAGTTAATTACTTACAAATTACACCTCTTAATCCATACGATTTTAGCATAATAGGTAGTATGAGAATTAGATCCAATCTTACTGTTTTGTATAGCTATCTAGTTATCTTCACTTACTTAATAAAAATTCCATTCTTTCATGACTAATTTGAGATAACACTTCATTGTATACTAATTTTCCATATGCAATGTCGAGCCTATTTCTGGATTTTTATAACATGTTATATTAATTTATCTGTCTATATTCATGAGACAGCATATATTGCTTTAATTATAGAGGCTTTAAAATATATATTTAATCTGGTAGAGTTGGTTCCCCCTCATTGCTCCTATTTTTCAGGGTTTTCCTGGATGTTCTTGCTTTTTATGTTCTTCCAAATAAATTTTATAATCAGATTGTCTAGGTCCATAACAAAACATGATGGTGTTTTTATAGAGATTGCATTGAATTTATAAATTAACTTAGAGAGAACTGACATTTTTACTGATGATGAGCCTCTCAGTCCACAACCATGGTTAAGCCTGTCCGTTATTTCAAATCTACTCGGTGTTTTGTAGTTTTCTTCACATAGGTCTTGAACGTTTTTTAAGTATTCTATTTTATAATTATCAGATTAGATAGATATGGATATAGGTATAGATCTATAAAATGTTAAGGAATTAATGGCATTTTCACCGGCAATACATTTTCGTGTGCCCCATGCCCTGTTGCCCATGGTATTACACTACTTTTGATATTGCTGACTCTTTCAGGGAGCATATTAACCAAGCACAAAAGCAATCCTGGTAGAAAGTGAATTGCTCAACCACACAATCACAAAAGTTAAGTTCTTAAATTTCAAGAATATCTCTAATTCTTAAGCAAACTGTCAGAATGTATATTTGTAATTTGATGAGACACAGCATAAACTCCATGCGCTTCATTTTCGCTGTCCTTTTTAAAAATTTATTCAAGTTATCACCCATTGTGTTATTAGAAACCCTAAATATACTAAGGAACTGTGTCTCTGTATACTGAATGTTTTCTTTAAAAAAAATAAAGAAATTGGGATTTTCATAACCTGAAGATGGCACAGATTTGCAACTTTGATCAAATTAACCATGACTTTACTGTTATTTCACCAAATAAATCAGTTTCAACTGGGGAACTTGAGAATTCTGTCTTAATGGTTTTCTCACTGAAGACTAAATCCCACAACTCTTCTCCTGATATTTAGTGACTGCAAATAATTTGCCGGGGTGGGGGGGAGGTTGCTTCCTGGAAGCAATCCAGAGCAAACAACCTAGAGAGTTATAGTTCTTCATTAAAAACTGCCTAATTTAAGCTTAATTACCCTTTGGCTGATCTTCGTGGCTCCAAGCTTATTCATTAGTACCCACAAATATAATACAACAAAATATAGCATTTTCTTCATTGTAAAGCTTTATTCCAAAACTATTTTTTCAGTTTAAAAGTATGATGACATCACAATGTGGTAGGTTGTGTTATTGTTCCCAATTCTTACCATTCTAACATCGACACTCTTGTCATGACCTCATTGTGAGTGGCGTGAACTTTCTTTGACCTTGACTCTGGGCTTGCCCATATCACTACCTTGAGTCAGGGGCCTATGGCAAGAAATGACAAAACATCATTTCTGAACGTAGAACTCAAAAAGCCTTGTGTTATTCCTTGTGCCCTCTTGTAGCTCCACCATTGCCATAGGAAAAATATACCCTACTCAAATTGTGACACCTAATTATAATTCTGATCACCAGTTCCAATGTGGTCATGAGATTTCCCCACACCACCAAGCAATTCCCCAACACCAGCTGCACATCCTACAATTTGACTCAATTCTGACCCCTCCTTCAATTAATTTGCTAGAGCAACTCACAGAATCCAGAGGAACATTTTACTTACTAGATCACTGGTTTACTATTATTGAAAAAAAAATTAACTCAGAAATAGCCAGATGGAAGAAATACATAGGGCAAGGTATGGGGGAAGGTATGTGCAAGCTTCCATGCCCTCTCCAGGCACACCACTCTCCATGTGTCTCCATGTGTTCACCAACCTGCAAGCTCTCCAAATCCGACCCTTGTGGGGTTTTATGGAAGATTCATTACATGGGCAAGATCGATTAAACCATTGGCCATTGGCAACTGTTTCCACCTCCAGGCCTTCTCCTCTCCCAGAAGGTTCAGGGGGCTGGGACTGAAAGTTTCAACCTTCTAATCTTTTAGTCGATGGTTGGTTCTCCTGACAATCAGTCCCCATCCTTAGATGTGATCCAAAAGTTACCTCATTTACATAATAAAAAATAACCTTTATGGATTTCATCACTTAGGAAATTTCAAGAGTTTTAGAAGCTCTATGCCAGAAAAAAAAAAAAGATGAAAACCAATTGTATACTTATTTTTTTTATTTAATAATTTTTTATTATATTATGTTAGTCACCATACAGTACATCCTTAGTTTTTGATGTAGTGTTCCATGATTCATTGTTTGTGTATAACACCCAGTGCACCATGCAATATGTGCCCTCCTTAATATCCATCACCGGCCTATCCCATTCCCCCACCCCCCTCCCCTCTGAAGCCCTCAGATTGTTTCCCAGAGTCCATAGTCTGTCATGGTTCATTCCCCCTTCTGTTTACCCCCTTCATTCTTCCCTTTATTATAGATCACAGCACCACACTAACACATTGGGGCAAGGAGGATGAGACACATGTCAAGGAGAATTGCCCCAGCTGCCCCTCCAATCCACAATGATAAGTAGAGCTGTCCTAGCTGCCTCAGCCTGAAGAGAGCCCCATAAATGAGCCTAAACTACATCAGGAGACTTCACTAGACCCACAGAGTCATGAGGTTATGAAATGACTGTCATTTAAGTCACTGAAGGTTAGAGTTGTTTGTTACGCAGCTGTAAATGGCTGATTCAACAATCACTCAAATCCACAAACAAAATACTGACTTAGAGTAGTAGACTTTTCTTTTTCTTTCACTCTCCAAATCCAATCAGTCTTAAGAAGTTTGTTCTGCCCCTGTTTCTGCCATGCCACTCCTCACCATTTTTTCTGTCACTGCTCTAATTCATGCCGATTATCACGTATCTGAATTATCACAATGACCTTCAAACTAAACTTGGACTTCCTTCCTCTCTAATCCATCTTTCTCACTGATACCAGCGTGGTGTTTTGTTTGTTTTGTTCTTCAAATTACAGGTCTGGTTATGTCCATCCTTTGCTTGGAAGCCTTAGATTAATATCTGCAAAATCACAGTCACTCTTTCCGCACCTCTTTCACAATGGATTGTAACAATAAGTTTTCCTCCTCAACCCAAAAAGGGCTTTAACAGGAGGGTTCCCTGCAGCCACTCCCCATCAGGATAAACTGTCTTGCCTACCCTGTACTAGATAATTTGTCATTGTCCAAACATATCTTACCATCAAATGCAGACTATGACCCTGAACTATATCCCCAGCCTTACCTTCTATTATTCTTTCTCTACACCTCTCTGAGTCCCGTATGTTAACCTCACTGAACAAACTTCCTTGTTCCTCAAGCAGGCTCTTGATCTCCATAGTAATGCCATTGAAATCTCCCTGACCAGATATGCCTTTCAGCCCACTGGACCTCAAGGTCAAGCTGAAATGTTTCCTTCTCTGTAAAGGTCGCCTTGACATCTTCTTCCACTTCTATGTCAAGGTTGCACTCCTCTGGATATCAGTAACACTTTAGCCGGGCTCTATTGACATTACATTCATTTGTATCATAGTCACCCCTGCTGACACGTCTCCGACTATAAGTAGAGACCGTGTCCTACTAACCAGATTGAGCACCTAATAGGCACACTACAGATTGGACAGATCACACTACTCCTATGAAACCATCCAAGTGACACTTGCAAGTCTGTGATGCAGTTTTCCTGCTCACTATGATTGCGAAAAGAACTGTCGTTTTTTTTTTTTAATTAAAAATCCTTTTTACTTCAAAATTATTTAGAAATCGGAGACTTGATGAAGCTCCAGGGATACTATCATGAAGTAGTATAATTTGTAAAATTAAATGAGTTTTCAAGGTAGATTTTACACATGTTAATTAATACCATTTAAGGAATGCCTGATTTAATGAGAGACTATTGCACATACAAAAGCATTTTAACAAATTAAAGTAATAGAAAATTGATACCAAAAATGTGAATGCAATTATCATTTGACCATGCTTATCCAAAAGCCATGGGCATTCAATTATTTATGCAACAGAATAAAGAAAATAGTTTTCAGCTTTCAAATTAATATAAGCACTTCTAGCAAATGTGGTCATTACAATAACAAATTAAATTTATAAAAGAAAGGAAAATATAAGTGCATCATTTAGTGGGTTAAATATAAAATAAAAACAAAATAAACTCGCTCTTGAATAGACACATGAATCTGTAGATACTCTTTATACCAGAAGTATTAGTAAAGTTTGGAAACACTGGAAAGTACTACCTTTTCAGTTACCACCACAGTTTATGTTTCAGAAAAGAGCACATGACCTCTCAGCATGACATGCTCTTCACGTCACCACTGGACCCTGACAGAATGATTCTATTCCTTAGCTCAAAGATTCAGGGACCTGCTTTTCATCTCAAGTGACAGATTTGAAGATAAATGGTGTCTCTTAGATAGAACATTTGTCCATTAAACTTGAGGCTCTGGGTTATGCTAAGAGCCCACCAGGGGCTTGAGAATTCAGATAAGGACAGAACCAAGAGAATGGAGGATTCCGGTTCACATCTCTAAGGGCGATTCCTTCTGGGAAATTAGGAAAAGAAGAAAGTCTTAAACACGGTCACTTATTGTGGTCACTTCTTTTTCCTGAATCATTCATATTTCTTCTCTCCTGCTTGAAAACAAAGTGTAAATTTCCACCAATATGTCTTCAGTTCCTAGAAAAGCGTTTTCCAAAATGGTGTGCACAAGACAAGCCACGATGGTAGGGAAATAACAACACCGCAGCTTCTTTTTAAGTATATTTTATCTTATCCTCTTCAATTCAAATATTATATTTTCATATATTACAATAAATGTGTATATTTTGTGACAATATGATGTGTATTTTTTCTAAACAAATAAACATATATTGGAGTATGCTACCATAGAATATGCGATCCCAAATTCGGGGAAGGGATGCACAATATAAATCACTTGGGTCCAGAAAAAAATTATAAGGCCCTTATTTATATTTGTTTTTAATCCATAAGTAAGAAATCCACTAAGTTTTACCATATTCTGCATGTGACTATCACTGGATCCCTCCCTTGATGCCTCCCCTTAGTCCTTTGATTCAGAAGGTCAAGTTTCCCATCTGCTATACAAGGTATTCTCAGGAAGGGGGGGGGGACTGCGCTTGCTTTGAAAACATACTGCAACATACTGTAGTCTTGGGATGTATAGATGAGTTGGTTTATAGATCATATTATTTACTATTAATTAAACAAATCCTCACCAAAATGGACAAGTGGCTTCTTCCCAAATATACAGGGAAAAAAACAAGAAATTGACAGACTTGATAGTTTGCCAAGTACAAGCAAAATTAAGAAACTGGCAGATTTAATACTCTTTTACCTCTCGTGTGATCAATCTTACCATCTGCTCCATAGCAAGGTATGAATGGTGGCCACCTAAGCAGATCTGACAAGAAAAGATCCAGGTATTCCAACCTATTGACAGGACTATTTAATATAAATCCATACCACTGATGAGAAACTTTGTCCTAAATTTACATTTCACCCTGAGATACTATCAATCTTTTTCATCCTCACTGTATTTTTTCTAATTTATAAATTATATGTTTCAAAATGTACATAATTATATACATGTATAAATAAATATGTATAAATGAGTGGTTATAATTACATAAGTAGTATGCATCAAAATTTATTTTTTATTAGAAATGCATGCTTAAAAATTCTTAATAAAGATGCATAAATAAAAATTTGGGTACCACAACTCTAGAGAACATGAAACTGTACTTTAATGTTCTTTAAAGAGCTATTATATCAGTTAGTTACCTTCATAAACCATGTAAGTATATGAATTATAGAATATTCTATAATGCTCTAGCAAGTACGCTTTAGACTTCGACTGGAATGATGCTTACTTACCTATACCACTCAGTTGTTCTGTAGGATTGAATAAGTCCTCTAGCAAGTCCAACTGGCATGCATTGAAACCTAGTAATATGGACAACGGGAATATAGTTCTTGACTCTGAGAACTGACAGTCATGTATTTATTAACAGGAGAAACATAATTAAGATCATCTTTAAATATTAACATTTTTATTTTTTATTATTTTATTTTATTTTATGTTTTGGTGGGCAGCAAAGCAAAGTTTATTGAGTGATAGTACAGGGCTCCTGAAGAGGGAGGGAGCCCAAGAGGATTGCCCTAAACTTTAAAATTTTTAACCATTATTGTATATGTCAAGGATATTTTTAAGGTAAGCTAAAAAGAACAAAATTAAATTAAGTTCCCAGACTGCAATTGATGACTTTGAATTTTTCATACTATAAAAACAGAAATTATAAAGACATCTAACTTGTTCTTATTTCACACGAAATTAATGAAGATTAACAAGATATTACATAGATTTTGTTCTTTCTCAAAAAAAAAAAACACAAAACTCTAAGACTATAAGCTTTTACTACCAAGTAGTCAACTTGTCAAAGATAATGATACAATGAATATTACTTTGGAAAAAGTGAAAAAAAATTGGCCCAAGGAATGAAATGAATTTAAAAATTATACTATTAAAGAATAGAATTTTGCCATTAAAGTGAATGCTTTTTTAATTCAAAAAATTATTTGTGAAGAACTCCCTCTCTTTAAACAAATTCTAATTTTTATTTTCTTCAGTGGCAGAAGTGTTTGTTCAACAAACTAGCAAAAGGGCATGATAAAAATCTCAATAATATTTCCCAAATGTGTAGAGTTTCTAGACACTATTTGGGTTACCAAGTCCTTTGTGGCCCGCCCAGAACCCAGTCCTGCATGGTCATAAATCATTTCCATTTTGAGTGTAGGTATTTTTCACTTCTACATAGCCACTCTACTCTAGTGGGAAACTTTTCATAATGTTTCCAGTGTGTGTTTTTATTCAGCGTTATGTGCATATGTAATATGGGGCATGAAGTACTGTTAGGAAAAATGAAATGATGACATTCTCTTATATCAACAATCTTTTCTTGAAGTACTGGCAATTAGTACCAAAGATTACATCAGCTTCATAAAATTCAGACAGTTAAAGAAAAGCACAATATACAATGAGCCACATTACTGAAGGAGCCAGTCATAAGTTAGGGAGAGCAGTTAACTCTTTACGATTTAAAGTTTGAGTGTTCCTTAGTGGAACATTCCCACTTTCCTAGCCTCCTTCTTTATTTAAAAGCTCAGAGCTGGTTACTTCACTGCTTATTAGCACCGATTGGAGAAAGTAGGGAGAAAAGAGTAAAGGAAATAAAATTCAGATCAATAAATGCATCTATTGGCATTTCTCATAAAAAAGTGGGGTAAGAAAAGATACGGAAATATTGTGCTAAACGGAGATTTGAATTTTACCTCATGACGCCCCAGCTCCCAGTGTCTCGAATAACAGAAATCAAGCCTTCTCAGTTACTTATGTGACATGATTATAGAGGGAAAGCTTTATGTTAATCACAATATCATGTGTGCTAGCCTCCAAAACCATGTAAGATGGCAGCAAAGCCTAGGGGAGATCACGTAAAGATGAGGGACCAAGTTCAGAGCCTAAGACAGAACCCAGAGGAAAATTATCTCTACCATTAAGAAATGACTGTGTTTCAAGGGTAGAATGCCTGGCGGGAGGCTTGGTCTGTCTCTAATGCTGAATGTAGATTTCCCACCCTGCCTGGAAGATCCAGCTGCTGACACCAACGGTACCAGCCACTGCCTCCCGATTCTCTCATCACCATCCTGCCGTCAAGCAGACATAAAATAAACATACCAAACACTTTCGTCTTCGAGTTCTATGAGGAGTGATCCCTCCCTTCTCCATCATCTTCCTTGCTTCATTTTCCTGCATGCCACTTAATACCAGGTGCTGTACTCAGTTTTTTCTTTGTTCCTAGTCTATCTTTCCCCCTGAAATGTAAGCTTCAGAAGGGTAACGATGTTTGTCTTCACATTCACTGCTGTATCCCCTGCTCCTGGTAAAAGACTCAGCACATAGTAGGTGCTAAATCAATATTTGTCAAATGAATGAATGGGTGCCCCTGTTATCCACTTCTCTGTCTATGAGCCCAGAGAGTTACTCAGACCACACTGACATCACAGGTGTCGTCAAAGTACCTTCACTACAGTTACAGTCTATAGAGAGTTAGCTGACAGAAAATAATGGATGGGGAACTCCTCCCTTTCTGACTGCCCTAAATTTCAATAAAAGGGTATGGGAAAATGGAGGAGGAGAAGTTAAAGTTTCCTCCAGAAGCCGTAAGTGTCTGCTTACTCTTGATCTAGGCTTCACTGGTCTTAGTGTAAAATAGTTGCCTACAAGGAAAGTGAATGGACCTTGATAAAGGGTTGGTCACCCAACCTCGACACTGAAGGCTCATGATGATGCCCTGGCTCCCCACAGCCAACTCCTCCAGTGCAACACATGAAGGGCTGATGTCCGTGCAAGGGTGCTGTTTCGCCAAGCTAGGGGCACCGCTCCCTATAGCTGCTAAGGCCACAGCTGCCCTTGAAAGACACGAAGGTTATCACGTGTCACTTTGTGTACCCAAAGGCATGGGTACTGTCTCATTTAATTCTCACAATACTCCTAAGGGTTACTTTCAGCCAAGGAAACCTATATTTTAGAGAGGCTGGTTAGAGCTGCAAGTTAGACTTGCTTCATCTCTCACTGCCTCTCCCCTTGCAGGCTCCACTTCGGTCTCAACTACTTACAGCTCCCAGGTGCTAAGTTCTGTTATTCTTTCCATTTTATAGAGGGAAGTCAAGCGCCGTGAAGCTCAAAATACTTGCCCAGTATAACGCAGTGGGGAGAGAGGGGAGGGGAGATCCCAAGCCCACACTCTTAATCACTTCACTACAGGGCTTCCTAACGTCTCCTCACACGGAAGCTAGCAAAAAGAATACAACATGTGCTTGTACAGCATTTCAACATTCTAAAACCTTTGGTATACATCACTCCATTCCATCTGAACAACTTCTCCCGCAGTCATTATGTTGGGCCAGGGATGAAAGTGCATATAAAATGACTATGCAGGAAGCACCAGACTTGCCCTTTCATAGAATAAACAGAAAAAGCAGCTGAAGTAATCATGACTATTTCCCTCCTTCAGTATGGACTGGAAAAGGTAGGAGACCATAGCGAAGCAAATGGAAAACTTCTCCAAACCCTCTTTATTTGCTCTCTGCTTTCTAGCAGTTTCACTTTCATAGTTGACCAATTGGTCTCCTGAGTTCCAGATAAACTGTAATTTAAGTAGGAAACTCCCACACATACACTGCCTCCCTGCATCATGTTACACTAGGTTAAATCTAGGCTATACCAACTGCTGATGAAAAAGTTAACCTTGTCTAAAGACTTTTCAGCTGGTGTTTTTCAAAAGTGCCATCATACCTGCTGTTTTGATTTGGAAGTACTCTCAGTGTAAAAAGTAGCTGACTTTTCATAGTGCCGAAATTGATGGTCAGGGTTTATTATAATCACAACCCTAAGATTCACCTTTCGGAGAGGTACCATCAGAAAATGTTCATGGTACCCTAAATATTCCATCAAGGCTAGAGAAAGTCTTAAAAAAACTAATTTTTTCCATAATTATAATTCTTCCCCTACTATGAAGAGGGGTTCAAAATGTGCTAAAAGTCTTCTCTGGGCGGCTGAAGCCCATCTGCCAAAGTACAGAGCACTGAGCCAGTGCATTGCTTGATCCTTCTTCCCCTTGTGTGCATCTCTGCAGAAATGCAATCGTGTTATGACCAACAGATATTAGTTTAGCAAATGATTTTGGTATCCATCTCCCATGGTCTGGGCAAGAAGACAGTCACTCTAGGGCAAACAGTGTCAAGCCCACTGCAGAGATCCTTGTAACAACAACAAAAATGTGTATCTGGTCCTGGACTCCATGGGTACTGATTAGGCCATAATGAGGCTTCTAGAATTGGTCTTATGGACACTGAATGTCTAACAGAGGAGAGTGTGTGGACTCTAAGGAGAGCACCCATGTAACTAAGCTGTCAGGCTAGGATATCAAAGAACAAGAAGATAGACATTTCACTTCTAGGTAATCAGACCTTGGTTTAAAACCACTCATGAAGTGTCTGTTGTGAGATTTTATTTTATTTTATTTTATTTTATTATTTTTATTATTATTATTTTTTTTTTTTTTTGCATAGGGGATGACCATATGGTGTCTGCTTACATTCCCACCCTGAATACTGCACTCCAACCTTTTCTACTTGTAATTCCCAGAGCAAACCAGCCTCCCTTTGCTCCCTGATCTTTGCATGTGTGAGTTTCTCTATATGGACTGGTGTTTTCCACCCCTCTCCATACCCTGAGTCAGGCTAATTCATCCTACACATCTTGGCTTTGAGATCATTTCCCTCCGAAAGCCTTTCAGGATCCTGCTAACCCCACACCAAGACTGAAGGGAAATGACTTACGTTCTGTATTCTAATAGTCTTGTTTGCTTGTCTCTTTCCACCTGTGAGCTCTAATTGAGGGATTGTGTCAGGTTTACCATTACCTTTCCAGAGCCTAAGATAATACCTAGCACATAGTAATAATTCAACAAATAGTTAAAAAACAAATGGATAAAATAAAAGACAGATCTTAACTGATCATAGCATGAATCATTCTTTCTTGGGACACTAAGACTTTTGCTAAAGCAAATAGGAAAAGAGGTCAGTTGATGAGCTCTGTGTGGTTGAAGCACAGATCTATCTATCTTTCGAAGTCTAAACTCAGAACAGTAAAGCTGAGACCTCCGTGCGGTTAGATCGCTACTGACACAGGAAACAATCGGTCTGGAGTAAACTACAGTGAGAAGCCCAACTGGGAAATGCCAGTTGGGAAAAGAGAACTTGGTTTATGGACAAAGGATGAATTCATACTAACTTAAAAAAACTTTGAGCTCATTGTTAAGATGTTTACTGACCACAGAAATACACTATAATAAATATTTTGTAATACACATATCATCCAAATGCATTTATTCTTAAAGTAACAGAGAGTAACTGAAATAGATATACATTTGTCCATTACCAAAAAATTGCTTTGCTGTCCTTATAAAGTGCCCAGTGTAAATGACCACATTAATGTTTTAATAATTATCCAAACCACATATATTCAGCAGATTAGAATTTTTTGGGGTGCCAATTTCTAAGCCAAACTCTATGTAGCCATCTCAACCCTACTGACAGCTCTGTAATATGAGTCTAACTATAACTTATAAGTTAAATAATTTCCCCTTAGTCATTCAGTTGGTAAGTAGTAGAACCATGATTCAGGTTTGAATGTGTCTGATCCAGGGGTGTCTGGGTGGCTCAGTCGGTTCAAGTGCCTGACTCAATTTCCATTCAGGTCATGATCGAGCCTCCCTTCAGGCTCTGCATTCAGCAGGAAGTCTGCTTGGGGATTCTCTCCCTCTGCCCCTCCCCACTCTCTAAAATAAATATGTAAATCTTTTTTTAAAAAATGCATCTCATCCAAATGATAAGATTTCATTATTTCTTATGGCTGAATAATATTCCACCGTATATATACTATACACCTGAAACTAATATAAAATGGTACGTTAATTGTACTGGAATTTAAAAAATAAGTAAATAAAATCTATCTGATCCAAAGCCCATGCTCTTAATCACTGCATTATACTATCTCTACCAAAACTGGGATACGGGTCCCCATTTATATTAAATATTAAGGTAAACCAGGTAAGCATGTCTTACTACATGGCATCAGTATTTACGTGAAACAAGCTTTATATGTACCTACCACAACCACTGAATTTATCGTGTTCAAGGGCAATGTTATCTGCATCAGAGTTCAAGGCCAAAAAAATAAGTGGCAACCTTCTGGCCAAATAAAGGAGATGATTTTGTTTTGATGTCTGTTTTGACTGAGAATCCAGATCCATGCAAGTAAATTGATGCAAATCATACTCATACACATTAAAAACTCAAAAGGTTACCTTAAGGGAAATCAAAGTCTAATAATAACTGAGAGTTCTTTGTTAGGGTCTCTCAGAAAAACGCATGCTAAGTTCCCAATTTGATTTAATACTCCTTTTAAGACATGCCTATATTGACCATTCTCTGATTGGTTTCTAGGAAGATTTAAAATCTGAGGAACTATATCTCAATATAAACATGTTATGCTTCTATTCAAGATGATTGTTTTTTCTTAGAATTCTAAGTATACTAGGTGTCACTTGCTTCCTAAAAGTACCATTGACCACAGAAAAACTAGATACATATATTCAAATTCACTCCTTAGCTCATCAGTTAAATTTAGTAACTCTCCTGAGAAATGGCTAATATTAGATTTCCAGTTACCAGATGTTCTTTTGTTTCTTATGATGTGATCTTTTTCGAGATCTGACTGGTTACCAAAGGTCTGTGATTAGCGGCATACTTGTGACCTCACTGGTTTTCTACTTCTTTCAGCTCTCTCCAGAGCTCTCAGATGAGTTAATTTCATGGAACATCATTGAACTCGATCAGATAGAAGGATCCTTATGGGGAAAGGATTAATAATAATACCTCCTCCTATTTATATGTCAAGCCATCAAAGTCAAAAATCATCCTCATCAAAGAATACAAATCGACTACTTAAGTAGCATGCACTGTCTCATGTAACTCATAAGCTTATAAACCAAGGTTCCCCAGAGATTATATTCTAAAACCAATAATATACAGTATTTAAAAAAAAAACTTAACAAATCTATCAGCTACTTTTATAGAAGCCTCCTAAAGAGTGGGTAAAGTAACAAGCTGACAATGAGTAAAACGAATCAATTATCTCTACATAGAACAAATTTAAATATCCTTTAAAAATTGGTGCATAACGTGCCAGAGTCACAATGGTGTCTATGTAGTTTTGCAGAGGGCCATAGTGCTATCAAGAATATCACCTTGGTGTTGGAAGATTGATGGAGGCACTTATATCCCAACTACTTCTCTTCGCCCCAAGGGCAATATCCAAAAGAGCCTTAGGAAGGATTCCTGCCTGTTAAGGAGTTCATAGAATTCTACAAAGCCAGGTCAATTGATTAAAAATTTCTCCCCCCAGTTAAAGTTAACCCTTTGAACTTGCCTTCCAGTGGAAACAGTTTCTTGGCAGTTACTAGGACACCAACAGGGGTTCATTTTCTCCCAGAATACACCAAGAAATCTACTCCCAGGGGTCCATGTTGCTAAGAAGAGCCATGGCCTACAGGTTCCTGGTCCTGTAGTCTCCAGTGACTTCCCACCCAAGATTGACAATACACAAAGTGCTGAGACACCTGTTATGTAGTGAAAGATAATTTATTGGGCCATGCCCCTCCAACTCTCTGCTCTGATATTAAGCATATACTGCCCTTTCAAGTTTCAAACTTCAGCAAGTCCATATAGATCCTTCCCTCTATAGTTAGAAAATAACAATATGAGTCATGCACCTCACACACACCATAAAGCTACCATATTGCCTCGAAAATGCAATGTCCCCCCTCCCCTAAAATGCAGTTCCCCTGACATTATCAAACACTATCCTAAGTAGTCAAAAATTCTTGCCCATAAAAAAGCTAACAAGATCTCTACAAGCAAATGTGTATACAGCCATGCACCGGCTTGTGGTCTTACTTCACCTAATTCTCTAAAAGAGTAACCCATCACCTCCACTTGAGAGCGAGAACCTTATCTATCTGACTTGTTCATCCCTTCATCACTCTGTGCACATTGTTTCACACAGGGCAGGTACTGCGGGTACAATCAATGAGCAGGTTTGAGGGCTTTCCAGAACTTCTACTGCCACCACTACCGCCAAGACAATGTACCTTGAAGGACGACAATGAAGTTGCTGAGGTCACCGAAGTCCAAGAAAGGGCAACAGAAATGTGTCACAAAGGTCTCCAAACTGTGGGTGAATGCAACACTTGCTTTGTTTGCACATCGATTGAGCTGTGCGCGGGCGGGACAATTCAAATGATACTTGAATCTGTGGGTCTTCCGCCCTCGGACTGCCACCACCACAGTTCAGAGGAACACTAGCCAACTGCTCTGCTTGAGCTCTCCCGCTGCTCTCTTGCTTGACCCAGTGCCCACCGTAAGTCAAATAGTCCCTGCAAGATAGCTTGCCAGGGCACCACCAGTGTTCACAAGATGAGTACCTTTCCAGTGTCTTATGAGTAGAGATGGTCGAAGCTCGCAGGAATGAGGTGAGATGCTTGGACGTCTGCGTTTTGTTAAGTTTAGCTGGTCAGATTCTGAAACGTATACGCTTTCAGCACACGTTCTGTGAGTGCCCGTCTGTCTGAGCGCCTAGTATTTCCTGCCCAGCCCAGTGTCTATTAAATAAATGCATGAATGAATGTATGAATGAATGAATGATGGAATGATGGAATGATGGAATGAGAGGGCCAGTGTGGCCAAAAACTAGGGAAAAAATCCTTTCCTATTGCTCTCTTGGCCTTCTGTCAATCTTTATTTCATATTTCTGCCTTGTAACCTCTTTAAAACATCCCCACAACTGTCCTACAGAAAATCTGAAATTATCTCCCCAAAACTTATAAATACCAAGCTTTGGTTAGACCATATACCATTTATCTTCCCAGGAAATGGAAGAATCCCCCAGGGTCATATATCCGCATACACATGACAGAGGGGCAAACCTTCCAGGAGATCAATCCATATATCTGACTGCTTTGTAAGGGATTTACTAAGTGCAAAACAAATCATTCTTGGCGCCTGACTTTTGAAACATTTCCCTTTGTGTTTAGAGAGCGCAGTCACCCGGTCACTTGCATTCTGAGACGTGAAGTTTTGCAGATGGTTTAGTGTGTGCTCGCTAAGATGGTCTTCCCCATTAACTCCTCAGCTCTCAACACATGCTGTTTCCGAGTCTGTTCTGGGCGATAATCTCATGGCCTAGCAATAGCCTAGTAGAATTAGTATTAGGTGCTTGGCTTAGCACTAAAAGATTTAGAAATATATTAACAGAAGTTCTACTAAAATGGCCCATCTGCGGAGCCTGAATGTACAGGCTTTCAGGAAACACACACACACACACACACACACACACACACACACACACACACACAGGAAACGAGCAGTGTTTGCAAAAGAGAAAGTTTCAGGAGTGTCTTCTGCCTCGCCAACTCTCTTGGACTTTGTATTCCTATGCTGTTTTGAGTTCCCTGAGAACAGCCTCTGACTTAAAAATTGGAAGCCAGCATTTTATGGGGAGTACTCTCAGAACTGATAAACGAATGAGGAAAGGAGGATTTGGTAGAAAAAGAAGTTGAATAAAAAAAAAAACAGTTGGAACCAAGATCTTAGCCAATCCCCTAAGGAACTCTGCAGCTGGATAGGCCTTCAGATTTGTCTACAGTGAGGCAAAAGGGTAAGGCCGTTTACCCCTGCCTCACCCCCTCACCGAATGTGCGCTGCTCCTTGAGAGAGGCTGTAGCATGAAGGAGGGCAGGAATCTTTGGCAGAGGGCAATTGCTGGGAGCGGACTGGGCTAATTAGGCCACGGCTCGATCTCCTATGTTGGCATATGAGCTGTGACAGCGTTCCTGACAGCTGAGAGGATGATTCAGCCTTGTCCCTGAAGGGGGAATCTGGGCGGCACAGCACACCACAGCATCCCCTACATCTGCTATCCCTACAGTCAGAAATATGGGGCCATAAGAACTGGTTGAGAAGTATACACTTCATTTTTTAAATACCATAGTGGTTTTCTTCTAAAATATGACAGGAGGAGAACATTATTAGAAGAAAACTGACATCCCTGAAGATGTCACAGCTATTGACTTGAATTTTTAGGAAGTCAAACTAAGGCAAACTTAGGCAAACTAAGCCAAGAATCCCAAATATGACCTACCAATCTATCACTGGAGAAAGAAAAGCTATTTTAATCATGGTTTAGGTACTAATAGTGATCATCTCTAGTTTCTCAGCATTTCTTCAAACTGAGAAAATGTGTCTAAATGAACCACAAAGGTACATAATGGTTTCAACAACTCCTGGTGTTCCTTCTGGAAGATCAGCCCATGGACTTGCATTTTATAGATAGAGAAGCAAAATTCCTTAAGGGTGCTTTCATCAATACGGAGGAAAATTTTATCTGGTAAAATTACTTGTCTAACCATGGGACGCCATGATTAAAACCCAGTACTCATAAAAGTTTGTAGGACTAAGGCGCTTAGCTGGAATTTTTAGATCGAGCTGACCAGGTTTTGAAATGTATGCATTGAACACACAATGTTAAAACTGCTAGCACACTGAATTCCTTGGAAATGTCCATTAATGTTATAAAGTTTTATGTTATATCTGTAATGTTTCATAGAGCAATAGAACACTTACCATCAAAAAAAATAACACTAATTTACTTCGTAAAAGAAAAGGGTTTTATCAAAATTATAGCAGCAGCTGTGCCCATGCCATTATCCTAATTCAATACTATATTTTAAAAGAGATTTACTTCTTCAGGAAGATTCCAACATAGTCACAACTACTTAAACGGTTTATGAAGATTTCGAGAATCCTTAAAACTTTCTTGTGTTACTCCTCTTGAATACTATAAAAATCCTGTTGAAGCCATCGCTGGCCAGAGTTCCAAAGTCAGTTTCCTCACTGGTTGCTAGGAGTTGTAAGGAAGACACGTGTCCACTTAGTAACGTCTTTAAGACATGATTACCAGTAAAGTTGTAAAAATCCTGATCATTGACCTCTAACCTCAAGTCCTGTATCAAATTTCCTTATTCATTAGCTTTCAATCCACTGAAGAAGTTAGTTGGGGGACTCCTCTTAGGTCTTAACCTGTCCCGCCCTATCCATGCTCTGCTCTGGCCTCTCAGCCAGCGGAATGCAGGTCACCCAGGAAGGTTAGAAGTCAAACAATTGGGAAATAGCCATGTCCTCATCCTTTCAAAGTCTGTTGATACAAGTTCAGTGGCCATGAAATCACAGCCAAGGGCAGAGAAGGCAGGACCGGCTAATCTTTAGGCCCTGCCTCAGTCTCTCGTTCTGCACCACCACCCCCCTACCCAGCGCCACCCCCCACAGCCGAGCATTCAAGGGAGCGCTGTCTCTCTCCCTGCACTCCACACTGCATCCCTTTCAAAACAGTGCCACATGATGTCGCTGACCCGCTAGGTGCATCAGAAAGGCCCCCGCTTCAGTATCAACTCCAACCCGGGTATTCAGTGCTCCCGGGAAGAACACAGGACAGAGAAATGGGAATTGCGGATTAGCCCGCTCCCAAGCCGAGGAAATTGGACAGGGAAGGGGGAGTGGGGGAGAATGAAAAAGAAAAAATGTAAAATGTGCTTGGGTAAAACTATAAATGGCCCACAAGCCACAGCTTCAACATCCTCTGCTTCATTCAAAAAAGCGTGTTTGGCAAGTGTGCGCTACTGCAAAGGCCCTGCGCCGCGTTCTGAAGGTACTAACTGTAAATCCGAAAATACAGCTGGGCTATTAGAAATGAGTATATGGGCAAAAATACTGCGGTTGCTAACCAGATGCTTACGTGATTCCCTAAGTCTTGCTTTCACTTGCTAAATTTCATATGCATACATGGTGATAATGAAGAGCTGCCTCAGATCATGGCTCTTTGCCCCAAAACGAAACCTCTTCTTTATCCCTTGATCTGCTCTTGGCAGAAACGAGGCTTTCCATCCAGGAAAGATAATGGGTAGCGTCTGTTCTTTTCAGGAACATATATATATATATACACATATATATGTGTATATATATATATTTATACCCACAGTTAGTCTATTCTAGTGTATAGAAATTAGACACTGTAACACAAAAGGCAAACAATGATAGATCAAGGTAAGTTCTATCAACAATAAAGGATGTTTGTCGAATAGTATCTTTAAGGTAAAAATAGGCGGCGTCCCGTGTGTGGGGAGCTATAAGGTAAGGGCCCTCACTTTGCTTAGGCAACTTCTTTCGGGTGGTTGAAGCGCTCTGGTAGCTGCAGGTGCAAACGTTGCACCTGTAGCTAATTGCAGCCACAATTAGACCGAGACCATTGTGGGGACAATCAGACACTTCACGTTGAGGATGTAAGTGGCCAGCCCACAATCAGCCCTGGTTTAAGTGTTTGTCCCCACATGAAAGGAGACTGTGCCCAAACCAGTCAAACTTTATTTTTTTTCTTAACCACGCACCTCTACGTTCTCTGTTTTCCCCTTGTAGACAGACAGAACTTAGAGAAAATAACCGCTCATGCAATGGTAAAACATGTGTGGTAAGAAAAACCACACTGAAGGAAAATGAAGCCGTGTTGACAAAGACACAAAGGGACAGCCGCACGCGTACAAACACAAACCAGCAAAGAAACTCCTTCAAAAGAGTTGCTTCACACAACGAATTCCTTAGTTATGCCTCCCTTGCCAAGATAGCAATTTATGATAATGGTGCCGAGAAGATTGCTGTGAGCTTGAAACCATTAGGTGAGTGTTCTTCACCTATGATACGTTTATCCTCTTGAATGAAGAGGTTCTTAGGGATTTATGTCTTTATTGAAGTGACATCCAAATGGACTCTCTTTTCAGACTCCGACCTTATTTTTCCCCCACTACCCTTCTTCTTGGAATACCCCCCAGCCACCTGTGTTTTAAAAATACAGATATTTCTACTTAGGCATAAGCAAAGCTAGTGTTTTCAGTCACCAGTGCAAAGATGCCTCTAGTTAATCCCATAACCCTTCTGAAACCACGGGTTAGGCTTGGGAAAAGACCTGCTTTTGCAGTTTCATTTATATTTGATTTTTACAAAAGAAAAGACTTGTCTTTGAAAAATTAGGAGTCTTTCAAGCTCATCTGTTATGGTTTACTGAGTGATGTATAAAATCAACATTCTGTTTATTGCTCAACTCGAAATATACAACAGACCCAAGTTCATGTCGTCAGTTAAATATCCCTTTCAATGTAAGATAAAGTAAATATTCTTAATTTGCCTTCCTATTGTTTCATCTTCTTGAAAGGCTTGTATTTTAACTATTTTTTAAAATATTAACATGTCTTAAAATGGAGGGGCACCTGGGTGGCTCAGTCTGTTAAGTGTCCAACTCTTGATTTCCGCTCAGGTCATGATCTCCAGATTGGGGGATGAGCCCCATGTTGGATTCTGCACTCAGCGGGGAGTGCACTGGGGATTCTCTCTCTCCCTCTCCCTCTGCCCCACCCTTCCCCATGCACACACACTCTCTCTCTCTCAAATAAATAAGTAAATCTTTTTAAAAAATATGTCTTAAAATGGAAATTGCCACATAGAAGTGTCTTGCTCGTGCTCAGGGACAAGTCACTCTACTATGTTCTGCTGCAGACTTTTTAACTAAATCATTAATTGGTTTTCAGAGCTCCTGAATTTACTGGCTGAAGTTTAAATGTACCCTTAAAATCAAGGGAGAGGAAATATAATAAATGTAGACACTCTATCATCCCTTCAACTACAAGACCACTTCCCAGTTAATGCTGTGCATCATAAATGCCAGTTACATAAGCTCTGTTTATAAATTATTAAGCACTTCGGGTAGTAACACTAAAGCTTGTTCAAATGGAAAGATGCAGCGAAGTTCAGGCATCTCAATGACTACAAACTAGCAATCCTTCCTTTGTTATGGCCACTGCACAAGTGTCAGGAGGATGCTGTCAGGGATTTCCTATCACCCTGAACTGCAGCCTTTGCATGGTACCATCCATAACCAAGTGACCTGCTGCAGCTCGTTAAAGGTAATGTAATGGATCATTCCCTCCTAATTGTAATCATCAGCAAATGAGACTCCTCTCTAGGCCAGCCAGGCAGCAGGAAGTACGTGACTAAGTAGAATGCATGAGTAACTTTTCTTTTAGCCAAGTGCCTTTATTCAACACAAAGGAGCAGAAGGCAGGGGAGGGGGCAGATACAGAAGTTCTACTATGCACTAGGATGTGCCTTACTGACATCATTGCAATAAAGCCACAAGATATTTTAATGGTCTTCCAGATCTAGACCTTTACCTCAAAGTAGAGACAAAAGTAGAGAAAAACGGTGTGGGTAATTCAGGTGAGGCTCTTATTCGGCTGAGTTTACAATCATTCCCTTTTCCCTTCAGCTGACCTCTACTAGTAATTCTCAACATCAAAGGTACTATTATCTAACAACTGGTTGTAATTGTGAACTCTGGAAAATCCAATATTGTTATATTGATTCTTTTTCATTTAAAAGATGATATATTGAGAAAGAAATGCAGAAACACATGGGAAGGATAAACCACAAATTCTTAGAATTAATCAAAATGATGTATCTAGAATTCTTATTCTATCTAATGGCTCCTACTTCAAATACATTTGTCACGGAAAGATCATTAGTATACATTTTATGATTGCACTGTGGTTTTAATAGTTCCCTAGCATTTGGGATGTTACTGGAAATTGAAGGTTAAAGAGTAATCTCATTAGATCATGACATTGTATGAAGGGTTTTCTAATCTATTGGGCTAAGCAATCTCTAGAGGAGAGCAATTTTAGCTTAAACATGAAAGGTGCTGGACTGTAGTGGCAGGATTTATTAGCTCAGTCAGCATTAGGAGCCCTCTGCCACTCCACCGGGTGAAGGTTGACCAGCCGTCGTATGACTGGGCTCATAAGTTCAATGAGCATCCGGCAAAAGGACATGGAAGGACTAGGAAGCATCCATAATTCCTACAGTGTATAAATAACACAAAATACGCCTTGAACACAGTGACACAAAAAATGTTTTGTAGGAGCCAGGGTTCTCAGATATAGTCCCTGAATCAGCAGCATCAGCATTACCTGAAAACTTGCTAAAAATGCAAATTCTCAGCACCACCACCCTCCCACCCCCTTAGAGCAACTGAATCAGAAAGGTGGCAGTGAGGCCAGGCCAACTATGTTTAACCAAGCCCTCAAGATGACTGATGCATACAAAACTTTCAGAACCACCATATCAGAACACAAAAGATAGGGTGTCTAGTCTACACGCATTAGCCTTATATTCCAAGAAAATATTTTGACATCATAATTTGGGGACATTAGTGACTTACAAATGGAAATGGTGGGAGGAGCTGGAGACTCCAGGGCACAGCCTTAGGCAACCAACCTGCTAGGATCACGGGAACTCAGCCTTCCCAGAAGTGATAGGGCAGAGCAAGGGCCAAGGGTATGAGAGAAGATAAGGCCAAGGTGACCTGAGACAGCAGATAAGATGTCTAATACAACAGCCAAAGCCCTGACTCACTAACTAGCTTTGAGTCCTTGCGTAATCATTTAATATTGTTGGACTTCCTAAATTACAATTGGACTTCATCTCCAAGGTCCCTAGAAATTGAACGATTAGTAAAATTCCTTTTATCCATGCCTTGCAATCTTTGTCCTTATCATTATTAGAGAATATCAACTACCCTTTAAGAGTCTAGGAAGAGACAGGCATGATTTTGCATTGTCTATTGGCTAACACAATCTACTGAGGCAAATACTGACAAGTTTTATGATATTTAGAGTCTATGTCTTAAATCCCTTTCTAAATTGAAACTGGACAACTAATACTTCCTTGCATTCTTCCTTTCTTAATCTTCCGAGGTAGGAAGGGAAAAAATGCTTTCAAATAGTTTTTCCAATTGATAAATTATCATGATTAAAAGTAAGTTTCTATGGACCTGGTTTAACCCCTGCCATGTATTAAGGAAGTAGCATATAAACAGCTTGTCTTTCTCACTCTGTGTGAAGGGAGGGCAGTAATCGTGCTGCTCTGTGGTTAAAGGATACTAAACAGAACCTCACGTCTTTAAAACGGTGGGGCGCCTGGGTAGCTCAGTCAGTTACTGGGCGCCCGCTCTTGGTTTCAGCTCAGGTCATGATCTCAGGGTGGTTGGATCGCCCCGGCAGGCTCCATGGTCAGTGCAGAGTCTGCGTTGTCTCTCTTCCTCCCCCTCTCACTCCCCCTCTGCTTCTCCCCTGCACATATGAGAGCTTTCTCTCTCTCTCTCTCTCTCTGATAGATAAATAAATAAATAAATAATCTTTAAAAAGATCACTGATTTATAACTATAATAATATAGTTGGCAAAACCATAATTGCCAAGGATGAGAGTGATTTTATAAAACTGGTATCTCATCGTTTTGTGTGCTTACAACTTTCTACCCTCCTTTTCTCCTTATATTTTAAAATAATCTTTAAAAACATAAATCACTTGATCTTAAAAAAAGAAAACATGAAGAGTCTTTAAATTTTAAATTTCAAGTTTTGCTGTCCTATACTTGGCAACAATGGTTTACCACTTCCTTACATAAAAATGTAAAATTTGTAGTACTAAGAAAACCTACCAAGGAGCAATTACCCATAGATCCCTATTAGATTTTCATGTTATTATCATTTGCATTTTTCACAAAATGTTAATTCTAACATGCTTGTACTTTTCTATGTTTTCAATTAGCTTTATTATGTAAACAGTTTTTCCTAGTCTTTAATTTGTTTAATCTTATGGTTATATCATATTCCAATAAATTGCTACTCCATAATTTACTTTACCATTAGCCTAATCATGACTCCATTTGTTTAAATATTTTTTAAATAAATAAAATCTTTTAAAAATAAATAAATAAATATTTTTTATCTTTAGCATTTTGTTTCTATAGACATCTCTGAAAAAGCAACGCCTTTAAAATTTCACCTTCAATAAATTCCAGATAGTGGTGTTACAAGTTTCCAATAGTTAAGATTCTCACTTATTCCCTAGCAAATGGTGATATTTTTTCTTCTTAAAATATGCTTTCAAATTTTTCCCCTTTGTCTTTTTTCATCCTTGTGTGTGTGTGTGTGTGTGGTATTTTCCTTTATTAATTCTTTGTATTTCTTCCCATCTCTTTAGGCTATAGATGTCACCTAGAGACTTGTCACCATTTCCTTCTGTCTGCAACTAATTTGTGTCACCAATTTCTTTTTGACTTTGCTCTCATATGAAATTCAATTTTTTCTCATATTCACAAGAATAAAGCTACAAAAATGGTAACAACTTGCATAAACTTTTCAAAACGTTACATGCAAATACCTACCAATCTTCAAAGGAGTTACCATAGAAGATTTTTATTTTGGTTCAAAGATCCCACCATTATGTAAAGCACTTTTCTTATTTTGGAATGTCCTTGGAAATCAGCTTATTTTTCCTATAATCACAACCAAGATGTATTATTCAGAGTGGTTACCCTCTTTGCTTTCCAACAATTAGTGCAATACTTTTAAATGGTTACTATTATATCATCACATGTGGCCATTTAAAGACTGCCACAAGTTCTCAGACACCCTTCCATCAGAAGTTAGGTTCTGTGCTCCCTCCCCATAATATGGGTGGGCTTTCTAACTGCTTTGACCAGCAGAATCTGGTTGAAGTGACAGACACTATTGCTGGTTCCAAGCAAGCCATAAGAGACCACAGCTTCTATGTCTTTTCTCTTATAAAACTCATTATTGAGTTCTCGAGTTGCCATGTGAAGTGCTCAACTATGCTGAGCCCACTATGTTTTGGAGAAGCCCCAAGTGGCTACATGTAGAAGCCACATAGACAGAAAGAAATGCTCAGCAAACCCTGCTGTTCCATCCAGCCCCTAGCTTTGGAGTTAACCTGCCTGAGGCCTCAGACATTGTAGAACAGAGACAGTACACCCTTACTGTGCTTTTGGCACACAAAGAAAGTCATGGGATGTAATGCTAGATTTTTATTTTAAGCCACTGTTTGGGGGTAGGTTGTTACACATAGGAATGGAAACTGCAACTGAAAGTGATAACTTATTTATCCTATTTTTGGAAAAATAAGTCATTTCCAGTTTTATACTATTGCCAATGATCCTGTATTAAATATATTTGTATATAAATCTAGATGAGTATTTGCTTATTTCCTCAATATGAACTCCTATAAATAGATTACTAGGTCAAAGGGCATAAATAAATACTTTTACGGTTCCTAACACACATTGCCAAATTTCATTCTAAAAGATTATGATAAACCACAGTCCTACAAGCAATAAAAAAGGTGTCTGTATGTTCACAGCCTTTCCAACATGGGTTATTAATATTTTAGAAATCAGTTGTCAATATGGTGGCCAGAAATAGAAACATGTACTTCTCCTGCGATGAGTTACAATAAAACATTTGCTTTCAGATAATCCTTTCTTTTTCCTCTTTCATGAAGTGCCCAGTGAAATAGAAGAAACTACTCATAAATCAAATTAGAATTTTTATTTAATGCTTTATTCTTTGAATCCAGAACTTTAACCATCAAAATAAAAAATAATCTCAAACATAACATCAGACTTAATGGTATTTCTAGTAGGAATATAGGAATAGAAAACTCAGCTTCAATACATTTCAAAATTAGACTCTGTTGAGAATTCAATATGTAATATGTATATATATATGTATATAAATATAAATATATAAACAACATATTTTACTTCAGAATGTTAGGAAAATATTTCTTTAGTGAGAAAATTCTATTTTATATTGTCAAGTTGGGAAGACAATATAATCACACAATTGACATTAAAACATTTCTTCTCTATTTTCCTTTTTCCACTTTTTTATTTTAAGCATATTTACTTTTACTGAAAAACATATCAAACACCCAAGAGAACGACTATGTGTATTACAGTCACAGAATAATAATACGATGCACACGTGCTGTAGTGGGTTGAGTAATGGACCCCCCAAAGAGATGTATTTACCTGGAGCCTGTGAATGTGACCTTATTTGGGAAAGGGTCTTTGCAAATGTCATTAATTCAGCTAGGGATCGTGAGAGGAGATCATCCTGGAGTAGAGTGGGCCCTAAATTCAATGACATAAGTTTTTATAAGAGACAGAAGAGGAGAACATAGACACTCAGAGAAGACCACATGAAGGTAGAGATGGAGATTGGGTTGAGGCATATACCAGCTAAGCAATGCCAAGAATTACCCCTAGAGCTAAAAAACAGGCATGGAACAGATTCTCCCTTCAAGCCTCCAGAAGGAAATAACTGGGCTGACCCCTAGATTTTGGAATTCTGACTGCCAGAATGGTGAGAGAATAAGTTTCTGTTGTCTTAAACCATCCACTTTGTGCTAATTTGTTAACAGAAATACTAAACTAGACTAAACTGACAACCCCAAATGCTGGTGAGGATGTGGAGCAATTCTCAGTCTTTGCTGGTGGAAATGCAGGACAGCACAACCACTTTGGAAGACGCTTTGCTAACTTCTGACAAAAGCCATCCTACACTCACCCTTCAATCCAGCTATCATAGTCCTTGGCATTTACTCAAAGGAATTGAGAACTTAAATCCATACAAAGACACACACGTTTACAACAGCTTTACTCATAACTGCCAAAACTTGGAAGCAACCAGGATATTTTTCAGTGGATGCGTGAATGAATAAAAGGTGGTATAAGCAGACAATGGTATATCATTCAATACTAAAAGGAGGTGATCTATGAAACCATGAAAAAGACACAGAAGTAACTTAAATGCATATTACACAGATAGAGAAGCTGGTCTGGAAAGGCTGCATACCGTATGGTTCCAACTATATGACATTCTGGAAAAGGCAAAACTATGGGGACAGTAAAGTGATCAGGGTTTGCCAGGATTGGGGGGAGTGGGAGGCAGAAAGGGGTAAATAGGAAGAGCACAGAAGATTTTTTAGGGCAGTGTTAATACTCTGTATGACACTACAATGGTGAATACATGTCATTATACATTTCTCCAAACCCATAGAATGTGCAACACCCAGAATGTAAACTGTGGACTTTGGATGATTGCGATGTGTTGATACAGATTTACCAATTGTAAAGAATGTACCACTTTGGTGAGAGATGTTGATGATGGTGAGACTATCCATGTGTGGGAGTAAAAAATATATAGGAAATCTCTGAACCTTCCTTTCAATTTTGCTGTGAATATAAAACTGCTCTAAAAAATTAAGGCTTTTGTAAAAATGAAGATAAAATAGAGCTTTTTCAGATAAAAAAGAAAAAAAATACTAAAACCAATTTCTTTTTTTTTTTTTTAAGATTTTATTTATTTATTTGGCAGAGAGAGACAGCTAGAGAGAGAACACAAGCAGGGGGAGCATGAGAGGGAGAAGCAGGCTTCCAGCCGAGCAGGGAGCCTGATACGGGGCTTGAGAGCACAGAAGATTTTTTAGGGCAGTGTTAATACTCTGTATGACACTACAATGGTGAATACATGTCATTATACATTTCTCCAAACCCATAGAATGTGCAACACCCAGAATGTAAACTGTGGACTTTGGATGATTGCGATGTGTTGATACAGATTTACCAATTGTAAAGAATGTACCACTTTGGTGAGAGATGTTGATGATGGTGAGACTATCCATGTGTGGGAGTAAAAAATATATAGGAAATCTCTGAACCTTCCTTTCAATTTTGCTGTGAATATAAAACTGCTCTAAAAAATTAAGGCTTTTGTAAAAATGAAGATAAAATAGAGCTTTTTCAGATAAAAAAGAAAAAAAATACTAAAACCAATTTCTTTTTTTTTTTTTTAAGATTTTATTTATTTATTTGGCAGAGAGAGACAGCTAGAGAGAGAACACAAGCAGGGGGAGCATGAGAGGGAGAAGCAGGCTTCCAGCCGAGCAGGGAGCCTGATACGGGGCTTGATCCCAGAACCCTGGGATCATGACCTGGGCCAAAGGAAGATGCTTAATGGCTGAGCCTCCCAGGCGCCCCTAAAACCAGTTTCTTAAGAAGTTATCTTTGTGTCCCTTCCCACCAGCATTGCCTTCCTTCTCTACCAAAAGTAACTACTATCCTCAACCTCATATTAATCATTCCCTTGTTTTCCTTTATGATTTCATCATAGATACATAGTTATTCAATGTACACATAGATATATAATTTTATTAGATGGCTCCTAATTTAAGTTTTATTTTTTAATTTAAATTCAATTAACCAAGGTATGGCTACATAGTTAAATGATAGATGATTAGATAGATAGATAATCTAAATAATCTTTTTGGTTTTGCTTGTCTTTGTACTTTATATAAAATGGAACACTGTATACATTGTATATTTTTCTAACTTGCCTTTTTCATCAATATTATGTTTGTGAGATCCTTTTATGTTGATTTAAACAGATGAAGTTCATTTTCATAAAGCTTATTCATTCTATTGTTTATCAATCTGTTGCTGATAGGTAGGTGGATCATTTCTAGGTTTTTTCTGTTATAAACAACGCTGCTAAAATCATGTTTAAATGATGTCTCCAGGTACATAGAGCAAGAGTTTCTCTGGTTGAGGAAGTGTAACTAAGATCAGAACTACTGGACTACAGGGTAGTCCTATTCTTCAGATAATACCAGAGTATTTGCAAAGTGATTGAACGGATTTTCACTCTCATCAGCGTTAAATGAGTGTTCCTGTTGCTTCATAGCCTCCAATAATTGTTGTTGTTTGCATCTAATTTATTTAGATAATTTTCAACTATGAACATTTCAACCTAACATCAGAGAATCATTTTTTTTTTACTTTTAAAGGCATTACTATCTAGAATCATTTCTGATTCCCAGAATACATTTTCTGAGGACCTACTATGTTTCACACCTACATTATTCTATTTAATCTTCATAACACCATAAGAAAGATACTTTAATTGCAAGTCTACAGTTGAGAAAACTGAGCGTTAGAGGAATTGCTAATAACTGATTGCCACAGTTGTTACTAGCAAGTACTCTAACCCAAAGATTCTGACCACTCCTCTTGCTGCGATACCCAACTAATCTTCAAGATTGAAATTTGTAGAGCTATAGCCATGCCACAAACCAAGTTGGCCAAGTTCGTGTACCACTTTTAAAAAAAAAGAAATTCTGAGAACCAAATTAAAGTGGAAAACTGCCACTCATTTTAGATAGACATGACGTACTGTTGACAAAGAAGCAATCCATTTTTAATGCTTCAGCATATCATTAGGGAGGCAAGCTGACTGAGTGAACCGAGCCTGGCATTTATCACTGAACCCAGATAAAGAGCCACCGAGTTGTGGTATTCTCCGACCTTCCTCCTGACAGCCACTGACAACGCAACCAATTACTTAAGCAGTCTCTCCAGCGTCATTTAAGCAGGTCTAGCTTTCCCTGTTCCACTTTAATACGAGGCGGGAAAGAGTTGGACGCTCCAGTAGTAGCATCTCAGATGAAGTGTTCTTCTTTTTTAAAATTCTGCGATCTCTGAGTGTATCTACACCTTGACAATCCATTTTTTAGCATGTGATTATGAAAATGAGACAAGCATTAATAATCCATTTTAATATATCATCATAAAAATAATAAATGATGCCTTCTTCTTACTTCTTGCCGCTTAAGATTGCAAGGCAGGTACTAAAAATAAGGCAGCCTGTAGAAGCTAACAACTATCACTCCATCTCAACCCCAGCAGAGCGCGCTTAAAGGGAGACGTAATCTTGAAGACAACAGAAAGCACTGACAGTGTGGGAGAGAACTTGCTCTCCGCGCTGCTTCGCAGATCCCATAGGTATCCCCCGACAACTGACAGCCCTCTATGAACAGATTTCATCCAGGCCCTGCCCTTCAGAGCCTGCCTCCACTAATCTGTTGTCCTCACAAGACCATCGCTAGGTCATAGGACTAGAGAATTGCCTTTGCTGAGACAAAGATTGCCAAATGATGCCTCAAAGAAACATTTTATTGCGCAGATGCGATTTTGCTGTTGAGACGATCCTACTCCAAGTCTATGCCAGCATAATTCTCTCTGAATATCCTGACATTATACAGATGACTTTTGTTTTCCATGAAAATAAAAAGAGCTGACCATGAAATTCTATATACAGAAAGGTCTTTGCTGTCCATCATTCCATCTTATGAAAATCTATTGAGTAGCACTTCTGTAAAATGACCATTGATATTCTAACTGATGGCCCTAAGTTTCTGTTACCGAAACATTTAAAATTTAGTAGCGTTGGTTGCTATATGCATTATTTTGGTTATTTCTTTATACTGTTAAGGCTTAATGTAATTAACAGAAGAAATAGCTAAATAATTAAAAGTAGTTGCTTTTGGGGAATGGTACCTGGGGCAGGAGGTGGTCCGGGAAGGAGTATCAGAAGTGATGGGAAAGGGTAGAAAAAAGAATAGCTGGTTGTCGTTATAAACCTTTCGATCTCGCTTGGTTATTAACCATTTTGCCCTTATTACTTCTTTTTAACAAATATTGAAATTAAAAAGTGCCTCAAAACTTTACAGTTTATGAAACATCTCCTCTTATCTTCTCATTTGCCTTGTGGGACAGACTTGCATGCCCTTTCTTCCTTATTCAATAGCTGGTTATTGGACTTGGGCAAGTCATTTAAACGTTCCAAGTATTCACTCCTCTATAATATGAGGGCTAATTTTCTTGTCCTGTTGATAACACCAGCTTTTATATGTAAACCTAAGTAATATAGAACAATTTAAGCATCCGCATGCAATGGATCTTTTTATAGCTATAGTAATAATCATTTATTTTAATGCCTATTCATAATTTGTTATAAAAGCAAGCTTGTAGCACAGCTGTTTTGTCATCTTATGTAGCAATCCATTGGAAATAATGTAAGGTTTTTGGTGCTTTTATTGACCTCATCTCAAACTTTGATCCTACATTGCTGCTAAAATCCTAAACTGCTCCAGTCCTTGATAGTCATGACATTGCTTACGCCCTGACTTCGAAAGGAAATCACTATATTTTACCTATATGCAAAAATAATTACTTTATGATTACAAATTTTAATAATTATTTTTATATCTAATTTTGTGGCTTTTTTAATGACTTAACAGTGTGATAATGATAGCATAATAATTTTATTAGCAATTTGAAATTTGGAAACGAGAGAAATTGATGGCTGAATTATATACTTAAACTTTATGAATCATACTTTCCTTCTCTTTAGTTTTAACCAGACTTTTTATTATTGAACTTGAACATCTTTCCTATGCTTTACTATATCTAATTATTTATCTAATCTGATTTCTGCTCCTTTTTTTTTTAAGTTTTATTTATTTGAGATTAAAAGTACACCGGGGGCGGGGCAGAGGGAGATAGAGTCTTAAGCAGACTCTGCACCGAGCACAGAGCCTGACCCTGGGCTGATCTCACGGCCCTGCGATCAGACCTGAGCTAAAACCAAGAGTCAGACGGTTAACCCACTGTGTCACCCAGGTACCCCCACTTTCTCTCTAATTTTGAAGTGCTGGACAAGGATTTTCTGTTTCCTATTCTGTGAGAAACTCTCATCTTGTATATAAATACAGCCATTTTTCAGAGCATCTGTCCCCTTAGGTTTCCACATAGATTATTGTATTCAAATTGAAAAAATTATCTAAATATTTTTTATACATGTTCATTGGATTTTTTGGAATCCAGGCCAAAATTGGGATGTTTTCTCCATCCCCCAAATGATCCATCTTACTTTTTTAAAGTATAATTATCAGAAGTAGCATAAAGAAAAGGAGAAAAGGGAAAACTCGGCTTGAAAGCATAAAAATCAAGTGAAAAAATAAAATAAAACTTAAGACAATAAAAGAAAAATAACAAACTATGTGAAGTAGATAATTTTATCCTCAATTCTTACATGTTAATTTTAGAGCCTAAATTATTTGATTACAAAACCAAGACAAAAATAAACAAAATAATAAATTAATGCAAATCCTTAAAATTTCATGTCTTTTAAAAAATGCTGAAATATTACAACATTATGTAAAAATTTTAAGAAAATAAAAATCTCACTATCAGGTTTTCAGTTTTTATTTGCATTACTTTATCCAAACATAGCCTGGAAAACATGCAGAGTAAAAAACAACTGTCTGAACACTGTCAAAACTTTCCTTGCAAATAATTTCCTTCAGTTTTAAAATGTTCTCATTTGAGAAATGTTTTTTGAAATTTCCTTTAAGCCATTTGATTTTCTAATAATCACAACCAAAATATTATTACAGAAATTAATCATTTCTTCTGTTTATGTTAATATGCTATAAATAACTTACTAATTAGCTATATTTTTAGATTTTTTTTAAGTAAACTGCGGCTGCAATGAAAAGTAAGTTGTTTATTTTTTTAAACATCAGATCATGTACCTTAGAAATAAAAAACTGAAGTCAGTGCCAATTCAAATCACAGTCATTTTTGATCTGTTGTCATATATTTGTTTCAAATTTCTCCAAATTCTCTCATTTTATGTATGTATGTATCTATGTATCTATCTAATTTGGAGAGGAAGAGTGAGGGAGAGAGAGGTGAAGGGCAGAGGGAGAGGTAATCTCAAGCAGACTCTCCACTGACCACGGTCCAGACTCAAGGCTCAATCCCACAACCCTGAGATCACGACCTGAGCCAAAATCAAGAGTCAGACACTTAACCTACTGAGCCACCCAGGCGCCCCTCTCATTTTTAGTTTAATGAAAACATGTGGAGTTTTTATTATTTTATTTCCTTGCTTCCATTAGTTTATTTGTTTTTAATAACACAAGTACTACATGGACATTTTTTAAAGTTTTTTAAAAATCCAAACCACACAGAAGTAAGTAGAATAAAAATTTGAAGTATCTCTTCATATACTTATCTCGTCCCCTTGCCAGAAAGTTATCGATGCTACTAATTTATTTCAGACTTTTTCTTTTTTTTTTAATTTTTTTTTATTATATTATGTTAGTCACTATACAGCACATCCCTGGTCAGACTTTTTCTATCCAAGTACAAATGTAGAAAGTTGACCAATGTTTCACTGTTTCTCAAAGGCACAGGTCTCTGGAAAGGAAGATAATAAAAGAAAATTAATTAATATTAATTGAACAATTACTCTGCGATACTACCAGTTTACCAGAAATCTAATGCATACCGCTAAAGAAATCGTAGATTTCACCTTACTTCAAGCCGTGCTATGATTCATGTCAGGATGGAAATCGCCATCACTTCCATTTTCACTAGTTTTTGAGGATAAAAATGAAATCTGTTTACTCTTTTCTTCATAATATTGGAAATGAATTTCTTTCCTTGTTATTTCAGTCCACACAAACCCCTAAGAAATATTACTTAATTCATAGTTTTATCACTTTAGTATCATGGATCCTGCTCATGCTGGTTTGGGAGCATAGTTTCCTCCTAGAGCCGGTGAGAAGTTACCCTTAATGTTTTCAAGAAATAAATTATCTTCTACATCTTACAAAATGTTCAAATAAAACAAAGTCAATAAGAAAAAATAAAAGCAATTCGGGATCTCCTCTCTCCAGTCTGCACTTGAACCCTGCAAGAAGACAGTGGTACCCCGTCACCCAGAGTCCTGGGTGTGAAATAGTATTCCAAGAATGAACAGCCGAGATGCCTTCAAAAGTGTATGGAGAAAAAGAGGTTGTTTTGTCCTGGAGTACAGGGGAAGTGGAGAGGGAGGTTCAGAAACCTACTCACTTATAAGGGCTCAGAGGAAATGTGTGAGGCTGAACAATTTACCAACCACGCTCTGCTTCCGTGCACTTAGCTGATGAGGTGGTAATAATAGCACCTGCCCCCTGGGTTACGCTAAGGAATGTACGAGATAATACTCAGACCATGTTCAGAATTCTCAGACTTTGCTGGTGAAAATATAAAATGCCACTTTGGGAAAACAGTTTGGCACTTCTTCAACATGTTCAAGAGTTACCATCCGCCCGGGCAATCCACTGCCAGGTAGACAGATAACCGAGAGAATGGAAACTATGTCCGCACGAACACTTGCACAAAAGTTCATACCAGCGTTATTCACAATAGCCAAAAAGTGCAAACAACCTTAACGTCCGTGAATAGAATAAATGAATAAACAAAAGTGGTGTGTCCATACAATAGGATATTATTTGGCAATACAAAATAAAGTGCAGATACGTGTTACAATATGGATAAATCTTGAAAACCTTTTGCTAATTGAAAGATGCCAGTAATGAAAGACCACATATTATATGATCCCATTTATGTGAAATTTCCACACCAGGTAAAGCCATAGAGACAAAAAGTAGATTTGTCGTTTCCAGTGTCTGGAGGAGAGGGGAACGAAGACGCATGGGGATGTTAAGAATGTTCTAAACTGAGACTGTCGCACCATGTGTCAATATACTACAATCTGCTGAAGTGTATACTTTGCTTAAGGTGTACCGTGATACATTATAAAATGACTATCACAATCGAATTGATCACCATATCCATCACCTCATAGTTTGCTTTTTTCTGAGTGTGAGAGGAAAATTAAAATCTACTCCCTTAGCAAATTTCAAGTATGCAATACTATATAATTAAGTGTAGTCATCATACTGTACATAAGATCTGCAGAATTTATTCATCTTGCATAACTGAAACTTCGTACCCTTTCACAACCTTTTCTCCATTTCTCCGACCCCCAGCTCTTAGTAATGACCATTCTATTCTCTGCTTCTAGGAATGTGGCTTTTTCAGATTCCACAAGTAAGTGAGATCAGGCAGTATTTGTCTTTCTGTGTCTGGCTTCTTTCCCTTTGCATAATGTCCTCTAGTCTTATCCTGGTTGTCATAAATGGCAAGCTTTCCTTGTTTTTAAGGCTGAATAATATTCCATTTATATACATACCACATTTTTTTTTATCCATTCATATGTCAACTCTTAGGTAGATGAGATTTCTTCTCTATTATGAATAATGCTGTAGTGAACATAGGGATGCAGATATCTCTGATTTCATTTCCTTTGGAATATACTGAGAAGTGGGGTTGCTGGATCATGTAGTAGTTGTATTTTTAATCTTTTGAGGAACCTCCATACTGTTTTCCAAAATGGCTTTACCAATTTACATTCTCACCAACAGAGCACAAGGATTCTTTGTTCCCCACATCATCATCAATACTTGTTACTTTTTTATCTTTTTTAAAAAAAATTTTGCTTATCTTTTTGATAAAAGCCATTTGAACAGGCATGGGGTGAGGGCTCATTGTGAATTTGATTTCCTTTGCCTGATGATTAACGATATTGCCTACCTTCTTAATATACTTGTTGACCACTAGTATACGTTCTTCTGAGAAATGTCTACTCAGGTCCTTTGCCCATTTTTTTTAAATTGGATTATTGGATTATTTCTTTTCTTACTACTGCATTGTTTTAGCTCCTTATTTATTTTGCATATTAATCCCTTATCAGATGTATGGTTTACAAATATTTTCTCCCATTCTATGGGTTGTCTCTTCATTCTGTTGATTGTTTCCTTTCCTGTGCAAAAGCTTTTTGGTTTCATGCAACCCTATTTCTTTATTTTTTGCTTTTGTCGTCTGTGCTTTTGTGGTCATATTCAAAAAATCATTGTCCAGACCAATACCAAGAAGATTTTCACCTACATTTTCTTACAGTAGTATTAGTTTCCAAGCCAATGCTTAAATGGGTAAATGGTATCACATGTGAATGATATGGCAATAAAGCTAGATTTTAAAAATCAATGAAAAGAAAGGATAAGTCGATGACTTATTAAAGATTAGATTGTATCTTAATGTAATGGAAAAAAAATAATGTAAAATCGTGTATTCATTTCCTAAGGTCGCTGTAACAAAGTACCACAAACTGTGTGGCTTACAACAGAAATTTATTATCTCACAGTTCTGGAGGATAGAAGTTCAAAATCCAACTGTCGGCAGGATTGTTTATTTCTGGAAGCTCTAGGAGAGAATCTTGTCCTTGCCTATCTCCTGGCTTCCTCTGGTTGCCAATAATCTTTGGCTTTCTATGTCTTGTACATGCATCAACTCCAATTTCTGTCTTCATCCCTATATGGTCTTCTTCCTCTCTGTCTTCATATGGCCACCCTCCCCTCTCTGTCTCCCTCTTCTCTTATAAGGACACCAGTTATATTGGATTGGGGCCTATCCTAATGATGTCATCTTCACCTAATTACATCTGCAAAGACCCTCTTTCCAAGTAACGTCACATCCACAGGTATTGGGAGTGAAAACTTCACTATATCTTTGGGGGGGGGGGACACATAATTCAATCCATAACAGACTGTAAGTTATTTCAATTGATTCTCTCTTCTAGTCCCTTCTCTTCAATAGTTCAATGTTAAGAACAAAGTAGGTACTAAATAAATATTCATTGACTGATTAAACTATTCAATCTATATAGCTGTCTGCTTTAATTTGAGAGACCTTTAGGGATAGAGTCTATAATCTTACTTGAATTTATGCCCTAATGTTTAATTAAAGGAGTACTTCCTTCTAATCAAAGGCTTTGCATTTGCATATTCTTTGCCAAAATAACTGGCTGATGGATTGTTTGCTGAATTGATCTAATCAGTCATTTAAGTGGAACCCTATTAACCGGTGAACTCAGTCAAAATGATATTGAAGTTATAACCATGTTGACTCACCTTCTTTTAAAATGATGTAAGCTCATTTCCTCTTGCTTTGTCTTCTGTAGAGATGGAGAATGTTCTTCTCATAATAATCCTTTATGCTTCTAATATCCAGGCCAAACAATCCCAAATTCTGTAACCTCTCATTTCAGTCCATACATGGATTTTTAAGACATGCCAAATGCATAAGAAATATTTATTTGATAATTTTAATTTTAAAAGTAACTAATCACAGGGCCCTATGTACCTATGTCACTCTACATTAAAAAGAAAAACACAAAACAATTTCAATTAGACTTCTTCAAATATTGGACGCTTGTTGAAAGAATTTTACCATGGATCACAAACCTTTTGCTATTTTTTAGCCTATATTACCTCCCCCCAATTTTCTTGAAATTTCTTCTATGATTAAAAGGCATAATCATCTTCTATGATTACAAAGTAAACTTTGGACTAGCAAAAGTAAAATATTTGGCTTCAGAATTTTTGTTTATAAACATATACTTTTTTTGAAAATTCCAGAGGTAATTGAATAAAACATACTTTCACATTAACTTTAATTCTTAATTATCTGGCAAAAGGAAAATACATGTGATTTCTCCACTCACAAATGTTGAATGTTGAGTGGATACAAGAAAATCCGTTCTGAAATATATCATAGAAGGTCCTTCTATTCTTTGTGTATTCATATCACTCCCTGGGTCCTCACTGCAGCTTACATTCCATTTTGAGTGCCATTTTGAGGTTGGACATTAAATAAATTTGAACATTAGGTAGAAGTGTGTTCTTTGGGAGGAACCATTTTACTAAATATATTCAGAACTATAAAATGTTTTATTGATTCTGGTTCATTTACAGAACAGGAAGTGTAAATGGAGCCAATCATTTTAAGGGCTGTAAATGGCTTTTTAGAGCATTCCAAATGTATAGGAAAATATCTAAATGTATTTCATGTTGTTTTTCAGAAACATTTTATTTAATTTAGAGCAATTAACCATGAGAAAGAATCGATGTTTCACTAAATAAAGAGGAAGATTTTCTTATAAGTGACATTTTTTTTTATTTTTATTTATTTTTTTTCACTTGCAGTTCTGTGAATGGGGAGTCTCTCCCAGGACTGGGTATCCTTTGATTCTATCTCCATCTCTGCCTCCTGGATTCTGTTCCTAGCTCCTATCCATCTTGCCTTCCTCTCTGGTTCTCCACTTAATTCTCTTACAGTAACAAGCCAGTTAGAGGCTGATTTCACTAGGGCAACTTTTTGTACTGAATACCCTGGCCATTTGCCTTAGAGGGGCCAGAGGAGGAATCATGTGTGTTATCTATGGGTTGATGGTCTCATAAAGCACAATACACAATGTACTATCTTTTACTAGGAAGTAGACTTAATATTTACATTTTTCTCCTAATACAAGCAACAAGCCGATGCTCTAAGTCCAGTTGTAGTAGTAAGGCCCATATATGCTACCCAGATCTCTTAACAGTAATAACAAGGGGACCTATGTGGATCATTTAGTAGAATCGCTGTTGTGGTAATTCAGATGAGAATCAATGAAGGCCTTCTTTATATTTGTCCATTTTAGTTGCAATTAGATCCCATCTTGTGAAACTAGAGTATATTGAAAACAGAGATCATGACCCACTCATCCCAGCATCTTCAGTGCCTTGAAAATGCCTTCAAAAAGGAGAACTCAATAAATACTCCTTATCATGATTTTGCTTCAGATATTAATTGCATATGTTACGAATAAAGTTTAAACCTTCTGAGTACTCTCCTCTCCCCAGAAGTAAAAACTATTATGAATTTAATGTTTATCTTTCCTGAAAATATTTTTATACTTTTGCAATATAATATTACACATATCCATACACAGAATGATACTGATTTGACAAGTAATTAAACTTTATACAAATGGTATCATATAATAGATGTTATTTTATAACACTTTTGTTCAACATCACATTTTCAAAATATATCCATGTTGGAATGCTTTCAGCTCTAGTTAATTGATTCTAACTACTGCCTAGCAACATTATTTGACTATATTTAAATGCTGCATCTTGTCAAATGTTTATGTATCCATTCATATACTAGTGTTTTTTCCTTCGTTAATTTGGAAATATGTATTGTGTTATTACATTTGTTTCTGGTGGTGAATCATTTTTGCATTTCAGGAGTACATACTAAATTCTCTTTTTCCAATAGCAATATTGCTAAAATAACTTCATTTTGATTATTTTCAAAGTATACACTCAACTATTTATTTTTCCATTTCTTTTTTTTCAAAGATTTATTTATTTATTTGAGAGACAGAGACAGAGTGAGCACCTGCGTGGGGTGGAGGAGGGGCAGAGGGCGAGGGAGAATCTCAAGGGTGAGCAGAGGGTGAGCACAGAGCCTGATGCAGGCTGGATCCTGATCCCAGGACCCCGAGATCCTGACCTGAGCAGAAATCAAGAGCTGGACGCTGAGCCAACTGAGCCACCTAGGTGCCCCTTTTCCATTTCTTGATTATCACCTCTTCTATATGTTCACAATGACACATTTTCAGTCTGGTTTGATACTAGATGTCTTTTAATTGGAGAGTTTGTATATTCATACTTGTGATTGACATATTAGGCCATATTTCTGTCTTTTCCATTTTTTGCTTTCCAATTGCCATTTTGTGTTTGCACTTTTATCTAATATTCCTCCATCTATGGATTGTTAATGCTTTCTAATGTTGTTTAGTTTCTACTGATTTGGAAGCTATTGATTTCATTTCTCTTAGTTGTTACTTTAAATTTTTTACAGAAAAACTTAGTTTAAATTTTCTTTAGGTGAAGAGACAAGCCACAAATTTGAAGAAAATATTTGTAAAACATTATATCCAAAAAAGGGCTTGTATTCAGAATATACAGAGAACTTTCTAAACTGAACAAAAGGAAACAAAACGACCCAGTTTAAAAAATGACTAAGTGATCAGAACAGACACCTCAGCAAAAAAGATATACAGATGGCATAAATGAAACTGTTATGGTGAATACATGTCATTAGGCAAATTGTTTTAAATTATGAATAATTATTTAAAATTATTTATTTATTCAAAACCATAGCACTGTACAACACAAAGAGTGAACCTTCACATAACTATTAACTATACTTAATAATAATATATCAATATTGGTTCATGTATTGCAGCCAATGTACCACATTAATACAAAACGTTAATAATAGGCCAAACTCTATATGGACATAAGGGGTAGAAGTAGGTATGTATATGCAATTCTATGTATGATCAGTTCAGTTATTCTGTAAATCTAACTCTATTAAAAAACAGTTCGTTAATTATTTTTTTAATTATCTTCGGTCGTCTACATACATATGGTCTCTTTTTGATAAAGGTGCCAAGTTAATTCAATGGAGAAATACTATTGCTTTCAACAACCCTGAATAGCCCAAGGAATATTGAAAAAGAAAACCAAAGCTGGTGGCATCACAATTCTGGGCTTCAAGCTATATTACAAAGCTATAATCATCAAGACAGTATGGTACTGGCACAAAAACAGACACACAGATCAACGGAACAGAATAGAGAACCCAGAAATGGACCCTCAACTCTATGGTCAACTAATCTTCGACAAAGCAAAAAAAGAATATCTAATGTTAAAAAGACAGTCTCTTCAACAAATGGTGCTGGGAAAATTGGACAGCCACATGCAGAAGAATGAAACTGGACCATTTCCTTACACCATACACAAAAATAGACTCAAAACGGATGAAAGGCCTAAATGTGAGACAGGAATCCACCAAAATCCTAGAGGAGAACAAAGGCAGCAACCTCCGTGACCTCAGCTGCAGCAACTTCTTACTAGACACGTCTCCGAAGGCAAGGGAAACAAAGGCAAAAATGAACTATTGGGATTTCAACAAGATAAAAAGCTTTTGCACAGCAAAGGAAACAGTTGACAAAACCAAGAGACAACCGACAGAATGGGAGAAGATATTTGCAAATGACATATCAGATAAAGGGCTAGTATTCATTATCTATAAAGAACTTACCAAACTCAACACCCAAAGAACAAATAATCCAATCAAGAAATGGGCAGAAGATATGAACAGACATTTCTCCAAAGAAAACATCCAAATGGCCAAGAGACACATGAAAAAATGCTCAACATCACTCAGCATCAGGGAAATACAAATCAAAACTGCAATGAGATACCACCTCACGCCAGTCAGAATGGCTAAAAATAACAAGTCAGGAAATGACAAATGCTGATGAGGTTGCAGAGAAAGGGGAACCTTCTTACACTGCTGGTGGGAGTGCAAGCTGGTACAGCCACTCTGGAAAACAGTATGGAGGTTCCTCAAAAACTTGAAAATAGAGCTACACTACAACCCAGAAATTGTAATACTAGGTATTTACCCAAAGAATACAAATATAGTGATCTGAAGGGGTACCTGCACCCCATGGTTATAGTAGCAATGTCCAACAGTAGCCAAACTTTGGAGAGTCCAGATGTCCATCAACAAATGAATGGATAAAGAAGATGTGATGCACACACACACACACACACACACAGAGAAAATAGCGCAATGGAATATTACTCAGCCATCAAAAAAAATGAAATGTTACCATTAAAATGACATGGATGGAACTAGAGGGTATTATGCTAAGTGAAAGAAGTCAATCAGAGAGAGACAATTATAATATGATTTCACTTATATGTGGAATTTAAGTAAAAAAAAGAGGATCATAGGGGAAGGGAGGGAAAAATAAAACAAGATGAAATCAGAGAAGGAGACAAACCATAAGAGACTCTTAACTACAGGAAACAAATTGAAGGTTGCTGGAGGGGAGATGGGCATGGGGATGGGGTAACTGGGTGATGGGCATCAAGGAGGGTGCATGATGTAATGAGCACTGGATGTTATAGGCAACTGGTGAATCACTGAACTCTACCTCTGAAACTAATAATACACTATATGTTAATTAAGTTAATTTAAATAAAATAAAATTTAAAAAAATATTGTTTTCAAAAAAGGTAATAGAACATCTATGTGACAAAAAAAAAAAAAAGTGAAACTCAACCCTTACCTAATACCATATAAAATATTTAACTGAAAAAGATTATGGACCTAAATGTATAACCTAAAACCGTAAAACTTTGGAAGAAAACACGGGAAAAAATTTTTGTGTTGTTAGGTTGGGCAATAATTTCTTAGTTTGCACAAAAAGTGCAATTCATAAAAGAAAAATGGATCAATTGGACCTCATCAAAATTTAAAACTACTTTTCAAAATACACTTAGAAAATGAAAAGATAAGGCATACACTTGGAGAAAATATTTGCAAAACGAATGTCCAAAAAATTCTGAATATATAAAGAACTTCAATAATTCAATGATAAGCAGACCAAAAACATTTTTAATAGTCAAAAGAGTTGAAGAGACACTTCACCTAAAAAGAGATATGGGGGACAAAGATGCTCATAAAATGATACTTGACATCATCATTCACTACGGGAAGTGCACATAAAATCCACGGGGAAAGCACTAGGCCTCTACTAGAGCACATTTTTAAGAAAGAAACAGACCATACCAAATCCTACCAAGGTGTGAAGTAACTGGAACTTTTGTACACCGTTCTTAGGAATGCAAAATAATACAATTATTTTGGAAAACAATCTGGTAGTTTCTTATAAAGTTAAATATTTTTTTTCTTTTGTTTGTTTTTTGATGGTTTTTTTGTTTTGTTTTGTTTTTTGTTTTTAAAGATTCTATTTACTTATTTGACAGAGAGAGACAGCCAGCAAGAGAGGGAACACAAGCAGGGGGAGTGGGAGAGGAAGAAGCAGGCTTCCCAGCGGAGCAGGGAGCCCGATGCAGGGCTCGATCCCAGGACCTGGGATCACTCCCTGGGCCGAAGGCAGATGCTTAACTACTGAGTCACCCAGGAGCCCCTTATAAAGTTAAATATTGACCTACCCTAAAACCCAGCAATTACACTTCTAGACATTGACCCCTAAGAAACAAAAACAAATGTCAACATAAAGACTTGTACATGAATGTTCATAGAAGATTTACCTATAATACATATTCATACAATGGAAAAGTATTTTGCTAATACTTTTCATTGCTTTACCAGTTTCTGGGAGGGGCAGAATGTTACAGGATTATGGATCCCATGGATCCCATGTAGCACACCCACACTTCACTTGTTACAAAACAGATGCGTTGTTGTGAGGTGATCTTTGTGATATTTTGTGTCACTGAATCAGATAATCTGTGTCATCTAAGATTCTAAGGGCAGGAAAGACAAACTCTACTGAGAATATATGTCAGTTCTGGCCAAAATGAAAAGCTGCCCCTCCCAGAGAAGATAGGGACCCATATAATCAATTTGTCATCAAAAGGCAGGTTGGTGTCTCTAAGACGTAGGGCAATAATGGGCTCCCCCTTGGTCTCTGTGGCAGCAGGTGAGACATTTGACAATAGCAGTAGCTGGATTGAGCTTGGCAAGAGGGAGTCCATTTGCTAGGGCCCATCATGGACTCTATCCCTGACGCTAGGGCTGCTCCATTCAGAAGCCCATCGTCGCGCAGCAGATTAACTAATGACAACTTGCCCAGACCAAATTGCTGAGTCATTCTGTCTACTTGACGGTTTGGTTCCACTCTTTCATGCTGGATATTCTCTGTTCCATACTAACTGTGATGTAAAGATACTCATGCCAATTTCTATGGGTCCAGCCACATGCCTCTTCTCCAGAATTCCTTCTCCTCAGCCCTCCAATCTTTCTCCTCCCAGATTCCTAAGCAACTAGCCAAACTATCCATCACTGCTCATGAGTCCATGTATATTCTTTGTTGGGTACTTCACTTTCCACACCAAATAGCTGCACCACCCAAAGCTCTTCCCATTGGGAGGATATCCTCACACAACTCTCTTTCAGGGCCACTCCTGAGCAGTCCATTTTTAACTTTAATGCACATGGAAAGTCAACTCATCCCTAAATTATGCTTGACCTTTCTTCTTCCTTCTCATCTGGTAATAAGAAACGCTCTATGTAGTCATAAGTAGTGGATGACTTGGAATCCTGGACCACTTTCTCGTCAAGTTTTCCTGTAGTTCTGGCCCCGATCTTTTCTGACCCCACTTCCACATTATTAATGGACTGCATCAAGCCTTCCTGACACTGTTACACGATGGTTCTAGATGAACACAGCTTATGAGGGTCAGCTCTGATCACTCAGTTATTTGAGTTTCCATGATCAGATGCTTCTTCTCACCAGGACTCAGGAACATGCCAGACTCTATTTTTAAGATGAAGTATAGTTCACTCCAGCAGATATCATGGACTTATTCTGAAATCCTAGGAATCTTGCTTGCAATTTTCCTATTGGGGCTTGCCTTATATTCTAGAGTCTTTCCCCACCACATATAACTTTAGTTCCATTGGACCTGCAAGGTTATATGGTCCACGTGGCAAGACTGCTTGCCCTGCAGCCTAGACCTGCTGCAGAATTCTGTCCTTCTCTGGGCCCCACTTGGTAAATAAATCAGAGCAATATTCTCAAGCATGAAATACGCTTCCTCCAGAATGCAAGAAGGTCTATCAAGCACTGTGTTTCCTTCTCACTGATAGCAAAGCCATCCAGTTCCGTGGTCCATATAGTTACTACCTCCCTTAAATCTCTTAATGCCGGAGATATTATTCTTGCCAGTGTGTTCTTTTCTACTAGTATTAAATCCGATGTCATCACTGGTCATTTAACTTTTTCACTGCTACATCATTTCTGGAGTTATCAGGACTCCATCCACCAGCAGTGATGGAGTTTGCACTGTCAGCTGGTCAGGAAAGTGAGCCAGCTCGAATATTCCATTTTAGAATCTGCTTCTTGGGACCACTTCTGGTTTCCGATGGTCCGATGTCAGGCTCCCTGGAAACAGACTCTGAGACAGAGACTCATATGCTGAGGATTTTTGAGAAATGCTCTAAGGAGAAAGAGGAGCCTCACTGGGCGGGGGAAAAGTCGAAGTGAGACACAGTTGCAACAGAGACTTCAGCAGATCCCATGAGATGTGATGGAGCTGGATGACCCTTCAGAGCTGTCCAATTCTGAGGCAAAAGAGACAGACCTTCGTAATTACGGGATACGGGCTCCCTGAGAAAAAATACCTAAACACTCTGAGCAGCAATGGAGTTTTTTCTTTAAAGTCTAAAATTATCCAAAATTATTATTTTTCCTCAGATCACAAAGCCTTTAATCTACTCTAGCTACACATTAATCACCCCTACTTTCGTCTAAACACACACACACACACACACACACACACACTTTATTTTCCAATTAGTATATTACCAAATTTACTAACTTGATCAAAATTTTTGCATGTGTTCCATCCCTTCCTGTTTAGTGGTTCTTTTAGTGTCTGATTGTTGCAATCTCTCTTAGTCTTTGTATGCCTGAAATGTCTTCATTTTGACCTCAAAATTAAATGGTAATTCAATTAGGTATAAAATTCTAGGTTGGCAGTTGTTTTTCCCCAGCTGATTATTTTGGTGCATCTCTGACATATACTGTTTCTGAGAAGTTTGCTCTCAGTCTAATTATTCTTCCTTTGCATTGGCTGCAATGTACTCTTTTTCTCCTGGAACTGTTATTGGATGTATGCAGGAGCCTGGCCATGTATTCTCCGGGTATCTTAAATGTTCATTCATATACATGCTCCTCATCTGTAACTGGAGTTCCTGGGTGAATTATTTATTACTCTCTTCCAATTTACTAATTCCTCTTTGCCCGTGTCTAATTCAGAGTGCATTCCACCTTTAGAGTTTTTAATTTCACTGGCTATTACATTCACTTTCAGGATTTTTAACTAACTCTTTTTCACATCCAGCTCTTGTTTCCTTTCACCTTGGTTTTTATTTATTTATTTGTTCCTTATGGATGTTTCTCCTTCATTCATCTCCCTGAACATCCTAAACATATTTATCTTAAGATACTTATCAGGTTGGCCTACTACATTAACTCTTAGGTATTGAATTAAAATACAAGAGTTTTCTTTCCTTTTCTTTCCTTTTTTTTTTTTTTTAAAGATTTTATTCACTTACCTGACAGAGAGAGAGAGAGAGCACAAGCAGGGGGAGTGGCAGGAAGAGGTAGAAGCAGGCTCCCCGCTGAGCAGGGAACCCGATGTGGGGCTCAATCACAGGACCCTGAGACCATGACCTGAGCTGACCGAGCCACCCAGGCACCCCCAAGTTTTTTATTCTCCCGACTACTTTTTTAGTAGTAGGTGTTTTTCCCCCCTATGGTTTTAGGAATTATCATTAATCTCCAGGATTCCTTTTTCTGTTTATTTCTCCATGTCTAGTTTTGTGGTGTTTTTACCCTGTCCCCCATCTCTCTCATATCAAAGCCACATCTTATATTGAAGACTAGATATTATATAATAGTTGCTATCACAAAGTCATCTTGGGGCATGGTTCCTTTTCTGGTCGCAAGGCTGTGTTTCCTTCTTCCGTCTCCCCCAGTTTCCTATGAACCCTCTTTACCCCCTTTGCAAGAGAGCAGCTTCTCACCCAGCCCTGATTTCAATTAGTGAGTCTGGTTCTTCCTAACACTTCCCAGAGAGCAATTTTCTCCACGAGCAGGAACTACCAGGCTCTGTGCCCAGAGAGAGGCAGCCCAATCCTTCATCCGCACCTTTGCTGACTACCAAGCATTTCTATTTTGTCTCTGTTCCACAGAGATACTTGATTTATTTTATTGTCTTAGCACAACTGTATGTTTTTAAATTTTACTTTTAAAATTTTATCTATCATTGTTTTATATTTGGAACAGAGGAGTGCTTCAAAGTGTAAATTTACAGGGTCACTTGTATAAAAGTTGATAAACATTTGTTTTCAAACATTTGTTGAATGAATAAACGAAATGCTTTTTGCATTGTTAGGAGTCCCTCAGAGCCTTTGTGCTATTCTCTCAACCTAGAATGAACTTTGCCTCTTTTCAATTCTACTCATTATTCAAATATTATTTCCCCTACAAAGATTTCCCTGATGACCATATGCCCTACACAAAATTAATTATTTTCACTGTTCTCTCCTTGCATTTATTACAAATCTTTTATAGCATATTTCATATCATATAACAATTATCTTTATGTCTGTCACTCCAACTAATTGCAAAACCCCATCTTATTTAACTCGGCATTCTTTGTACCTCCCAGAGTAGACTGCATTTTTATGTTTTCAAGCCTTTGAAAAGTGAGTTGCTATGAACCACAGACCAAGAGAATATATTATTTTAATCACAAAACTTTCTCTATTCTAATATATGCTCTAAGATGTGAAAATATTTTATGTTAATCCAAGCAGCATTAGGCCCATTTTCTGTGTTATACCAACATGTTGAGAAGAATATATGATTGAAATTCCATAAGGACTGACAGAACTTTTAAAAGCAATCAAAGGTACCATGAAAAAAGGTTCTCCTCGTGTAACTTTAACATCTTTGGCTTAGACTCCCGAAGGAGAAGGACTATGTCTTAAGTATCTTTTGATCTCTAATCCCTGGCATGGCAACTGGTGCAAAGTAAACCTTTAATGAATGTTATTGAACTAAAATGCAAAAGTTTTGCTGCCTATTGTGAATAAATTGTCTCATTGTCATTTGTACCATGTTTATAGAGCAAGACAACAGCTGTGACTAATAGAGATCTTACTATGTGCCAAGCACTATGAGTTATGTAAATTCACTATTGTGTTTAGCTTTTTAAATAATTGAGAAAGATATTTAATAATGGAAAATATTAATCAAACAAAAAAAACCCCCACCACACACATGAAAATTAACACCACAATGGTATACCCCTGTACACAGACTAGAATGGCTAAAAATGAGCAATATAAAAAGTATATTAAATAATCACATTTCACAGGTTAAAATTTTTTAGTTCAGACAAGCTAAATAACTTGTCTGAAGCTACCTAGTGAATTCCAGCAGTACTGAGGTCCGAACACGGGTGGGTCTGACTGCCAACTTCTGGTCTTTCCTCCCCCCTTCTATCTCTAAACCACATGTGCTTTTTATTCGTCTTTCATTCGGCTCAGTAACATTTTCGTGAGATTCTATTTTATTTGGGCATAAAACTTAGCTATAAACATGAGTGAAGAAAGGAGAAGGAAGCAAAACTTCTCAGCGCCTTAGGGGGTTGGCTGTTCTGTGGGTTTTGTTTTTTTCATATGTGTTTAAATAATCATTTAAAGTTCCCGTCTAAGGGGCGCCTGGTGGCTCAGTCGGGGAAACGTCTGACTCTTGATTTTGGCTCCGGTCATGATCTCAGGGTTGGGAGCTCGAGCCCCTGGTTGGGCTCTGCACTCAGTGGGGAGCCTGTTTAAGGATACTCTCTCGCGCTCTACCCCTCCCCCCAAGGACCCCACTCTCACGGGCTC